>NC_048893.1:14650292-14683144 GCF_011077185.1 Oxyura jamaicensis
TTTTTTTTTTTTTTTTTTTTTTTTTTTTTTTTTTTAGCACGTGCTTTTGTCCATCAGCTAGGTTGGGGCAGGACACAGAGCTCTTAAAGCAGTTGGTGTAAATGGAAACACTGAGAGGAACAGTGTGCCCATCGATGTGTGTAAAGCCTAGAAAAATTGGATGTAATGGCCTTAGGTTGCCCTCCTTTACTGTTTTTTGCTGGTCCCTGTGAAGCTACACCAATGAGAACAACACATTATTCACCACCTGTTTCCAACTCATCTATCACCTGGGTGTTTGGAGAGACTGGAGTGCTTTTAATGCTTCTTCTCAAGGTATCTGCTCAAAATATTTATTCAGCTCCTGCCCTGAAGGATTTGCTCCCAGGCTGCAATTTCTGCTTCAGTTCTGCTCATGTTACGTGGTAGTTTTGGATGTTGAGCAGCATCCAGTGACCAAGGATTCCCAGTGGAGTTGCCCAGACCTTCACTACAAGCAGAATTAGCTCCCCTGCTGTGCAATTACAGGAGCCGTACTGGAAATCTGCCCTGCAGCCTTCCTGCAGGTCCCAGGCCATCACCCACCAGAAGGGGCAGGGTGCCAGATCCTGACACATGCTGGCCCCTCAGTGTTAGCCACAGATGACACTCTAACCTAAAATCAAAACTTTTTCAATGTTTTCCTTCTCAGACAAACCTGGATGGACAAAGTTACCTATCTGCCCAAATGTTTTGTGATCAAATTAAGGAATTGAGGCCGTGGGGGTTTAACTGACACCCAAGATGCCATGATTTGGTCTGCACATGCATGTGTGCCTTCTCTTTTTTGATGAGAAAACAGATCCATGCAGCTTTCTGTAACACAAGTCATCACTCTGGTAGTGTAATAAAAGGCAGAAAGCAGAGGAAGGATTGAAGGCCCAAATGCCCAAAGCAAGGACATACATTAAAGCTGCAGCTAAGTTTTTTGGAGCCCATCTCTGAAAGCCTGGGACAAGTTGCACAGATTTTGTGCTTGTCCTATTTTATGCTGCCTGAATCAAATCACTGCAAAGTCCCTCTGTGCACAACTCTTGACCTCTGCTTATAGCAACTGATGTATGTCAGAAAATGTGCATAAGCCAAACCAAATCAACTACTTGGAAACTGAGAAGGTTCAAGTAGGGATTTTCAGAAGTTAAACTATTTTAAACACAGTTTCAGGTGAATCTAGTCTGCTGGTATCTGTGAGAAAGGCTTTTAGTTTAAGTTCCACAATTTCTGCTGCTCACTATGAAAGGGAGAACACGACCTGTTACTCTCTTAATTTTTTTTTCAATCTCTTCAGCCAGTTTTTCTGCTTCTTCTTTCAGCTGCTTCACTTTCGCTAGAGTTGCTTTTGGAGGTCCTTTGGCTTTCAGCCTGTCTTGAAGAATGGTGTACTTCCTTTTAATGGCAGCAAATTCCTGCAACAAAAAGCCATTTCTTGGTTTAGAAGCACCTCATATTTAGTCTGGCATACCCAAGGTGATTTTTAGACAGTTTTTGAATATCCTGTTTGAACCAAACTTAAAATTTCACCTTCTCTTAAATTAAATAAAAAAATAAATAAATCCATAGTAAGTACACATTGAACAATGCTTTGCAAAACCAGGTATAATTTGATTAAACACACTGCCAGTGGAGCAATCTAGACTGTCAATGGAGGGTGAGGATGTAAAGAAAATACAGTGTGAGATTTTTAAAACTAATGCTGTTACTACTTCTTTTGATAGGCCTTTTCTATACATTTTTTTTTTCCATGAAGCTTGAATCAAATGTAATGAATTACCTGTAGCATCAATTTTTAAAAACAATTTTGGGTGTAGGAATATTTACTGGCTACCTCCATTTCATGCTGATTTAGGGTGCTTTGGAGGCTGCAGTTTAGATTTCTACTCTGTTTCTTATAACCTGGCCACTTAGCTGTGCTCTGCCTTCAGAGCTGTGGGTACCTGGTTCTTGTCACACAGCACTTCAGCAAATTTTCAGCTGCCTCAGTGCATTCTCAAAAACTGGAGCAATCAAGCAGCAGCCAGCCACGACCTCCACACAGCTCCCACCGCGATTTTCCCTGAAGGAGAACAGCACAAGATGAATGGCCAGACTGCTCCCATCGCTCCCATATTTTAATACTTGGTTTTGTGATTTGCGCTGTTGTGTTTACTGGTGCCCATGGTGACTACGAGTCTTATACACAGTGCGAGGAAGAATGTCAAAGAGTATCTAGAGAAATGTCAGTGTTTTCTTTCATTCAAGCAAACAGAAGTTTGGAGAACCTCTAGAAACCTTAAAGCAATAAGGAAATTAGACTTAACCTGGGGGATTGTACACTGTTTGGCATAAGGAAAGCCTAGACTTCTGAGGAGAGCAGGTAACACAATTACACTTATAAATCAAAAATACCATCAAACATGTACGCAACCTTTTTTTCCTTTAATCTGTGACAGAATGGCTTACATTGTCAATTTTCTGAGCTCGCTTGAATGCTGCTTCGGCCCCTGCTCTTGCACTCGTAGCTTGATTCCTGTTCATCAGCATTTTCATCCGCAATGTGGCAATTCCATCTTCTACCTCGGACTGTTTTGCTGAAAAGTCATTGAGTTCATCGCCTGTCTTGTTCAGTTGGTTCTCAGCCTAGAACAGAAGGAGGCTGTGGTTTCTTATGCCATGTCCACCCAGCCTGCAGGGCTTGGTAATGAAGGAGGTGAATGGCAACTGATAGACAAGAGGAGACCCTTACACATTGTGGAATTGCTATTATATCTGAGACACATTCCAGTTTTACTTATTTTTACATTTACATTGAGGAAAATTTGAGATGAACTATCTTTTTCTAAGATGTATGTTGCAAATAAATTAAAAGATTTACAGCAAGATACCTGTGAGATTTGTGTTCTGATTCCTTCTATCTCTTCATTCAACTTTATGAAGGTGTTTGTGGAGTGTCCTTGGGAGTTCACAACATGTTTTAGTTTGTTCTTAACTTCACGCACAGGTGGAAAAGCTTTAGCTGCTTTCCTAAAAAAGGAAAAATAAAAGTGTGTGTAGTATTGTGGTCTGGAAAGAAGGCAAAGCAAGAACATGTTGCAAACGCACCCGTGCTCACATGCAGAAATGTTCCCTTAAGTCCACCAACAGCTGTTAAAAGTGTGATTTGTTAGCTGGCAAAGCACAACACCAGCAAGGGGCCTTGTGTGGGAGTGCATTAACTGCTACGATGAAGCTGAGGATGGATGCTGCAAGCAGTGCTGGTAAGGAAAGTTCAGTTATGAGGCGAACATATTTTTGCCCTCCCCAGGTCTGTCTCTACTTTCTCACCCACATTTAAGCCTCCCAGTGAACCAGGTGTCATGACCCACGTGGAAGTATGTAGCTGCCTTGGTCCTTTGCATTCAGCAGGCAGGACCAGGAGCCCTGGGGAGCTGCCACCTCTTGCAGCAGGTCAGATCCCACAGCCCAGGCCAACGTGGCTACTTGCTGCTGTGAAATGGCAATCTGAAACCTGGACTTTCCCTCCAGAGTTCCCAGGACACTCAATGCCTGGGGTACAGAGCAGTCCTTCTGCACGCAGTGCCATCTCAGCTGGAGGCAGCATGTAAGAGGCACCCTACTCACTCAGCATCTTGTGCCTCCCCCAGCAGTGTCTGAGCTGCTTCCATCTTCCTGTTTCTCTTATTTGCATTCAGTTTGTGCTTCTGACAGTGGGCCATAATGCTTCGGATTTTGCCAAGCATGCTCGTTAACTCTCGTGGAGTCAGGGGCAGGCTGATTTCCAGGATATAACTCGCCACCTTCTCAATGTCTTCTGGAGGCGCACTCTCATCTACAACAGAAACGGAGCTTGGGATGTTCTGAAGTGGAGGCTTCATCCCAGAGAAATTTAAAGGATTGTTAGGGTTGCCTAGATGTCGAGTTATGTGGCAGAATAAAGCTGACAGGCACAGCAAGGGGGTAAGAGAATTATCTCCAGCATTTTGTGATTTAATATTTACGCTTCCAGGTACTGCTGTTGGTGTTGTCAGAGCTGACTGAGCTGAGGATTTGAACCCACTTTGAACTGGGTTATTAAAATTCTGATGCAGAACTGAACCCATGGAAGGTTTAAAGTCGGCATGAGGCACAGCCAGATGTGTCAGAGCCCATTTCTCCCTTGGTCCCCAGATCAAAGAGGCGCTGGGGAGACCGGGGTGTGGAGGAAGCTTGCCAAGCCAGCTGGTGGGAGTAATCCCTTCCCTGGAGTTGCCACAGCACTCAGAAAGTGGTTCCTCTGCTGCTTAATGAGGAAAGTTGAGCTGCAGAGGGGAATTTGGGACAGACTGAGATAGTATGGGAATTTTTCAGCAGGAAAAACATACTTTAACAACCCCTCTTCCAAATGCTCTCACCCCAGTGCGAACTGTGCTAAGAGGTACTCGTATCCAGGGTTTGAGTAGCTAACACCTTGCAAAGTCCCATCATCACTTCTGCTTTCTGCTCACTTCCCCTTGTAGACAAGACCTTAGGTGATAAGGCAGTCGAAACATACTACATTTGTGCTAACGCTCCAAAGTAACTTATCAAGAATTAAATAAAAGGCAGTTACTGCACAACCAGGAGTGCATTTCTGAGAGCTATCTTCTGTCAAAATACATTAATCTAAAACCACTATGCCAGTTGCTGTAGAGTACAGCGGATTTGATGTAATTGTATGCATTTAGGCTGCTATGGTGCAGAAACTTCAATTTACAAACCAAAAATTGATGAATAAATCCCTTACAATTATTAGTAAATACCATATGTCTTCTAAGAAACATAAAAGAAGAGCCAAAGATGAAATTCTCAGTTGCTACCAAATACAAATATGAGACCACTAAGGACTTAAGTTGAGTCTTCCCTTCAAATTCAGTAAAATAACTTAAATGTTCCTGAACAAAGAAAGTCCCCTGCCCTCACTCCCTTGCTGCTGTTTGGATATGGAAGTATGAATGCCAAAGGACTGCCAACATGCAATCCTTAGAGAATTATGAGATCAGCTACGTTCAGGAGATTATACTAACACAGTTGAACTCCTTTTATGTGTGTCTGGTAAAAGACATTTCTGCAGTTGTGAGGGTGGAAAAAGTTTTAGGGCATTGTTGTTTTGTTATTAGTATTTTTTTGTGTGTGTGTGAGGGCTGAAGTCCTACCAGAACCCTTTGATTCCTCAAGTTACAGTTTTACGGTGAAGATGGAGCAGTTTGTCACTTTGTGTCCTAATTCCCACGCTCCCTACAGAGAGCCTCTATTTATGGGCCGGGACGAAGAGGGTGGAATAACAATTTGAGGGTGTATTGAAGATGCCTGGATGTTATATATTGTATGAAATTATATTAGCGGACCTTTTCTCAGATGAACCAGGAACCAAGGGAATTACTTGCCTGCTTCAAATTAAGCAAATTAATAAAAGATGACAATCAGAATGTAGCAATCTATGGGAAAATTAATACAAAATACCAGCATCTGGGAAAAAGAAACAACAGAATAAAAAAAGATGCACAGATCGGGAGGTAGACAAGAAATTTGATACTCATGCACTTTCTAGCCATCTATTATGTTAACATTACATTGAAATATAAATATATATATATATAAAGAGTCAGAAATAACTTTCCTTGCATATTTACCTAACAAGAAGTCTTTCACTTTTTTGATGAACTCCTTTGTGATTTCTTGGTCAACTTCAATCTGGTTCTTAGCTCTCTCCAGTTCCCCATTAAACAGCGAACCTTTCAGCTTGGTGTCTTCTGCCATCTTTCTGATGCTTTCAACCTGGAAATACTATTAGGAATAGCAGTGCCATTTCCTGGAGGCTGTATATCATTGCTTGGCAAGTTGAGCTGTGACAGATATTTTTGATACAAGCCTCAGCTGGAGTCACTTGACGTGCCTTTGAAAAACCTGTAGTAGGAGACCACTTTGGGCAGCTCTCAAAGTTGTTACGTCATGGCCTTTGCCCTTAGGAAAAAACTAAATCAAGCTATTTTTTTTTTTCTCTGTGCAACCACTGCTAAAACACAACCACTTCTGTTCCTAAAAGAAGGTGCCGACTTATTTTTTGTTGCAGTATTGCACTGTGTCATCAATCAGATTCAGCACAGAAAAAGCACATCATTTCATTTGCCTTTTCACACTGGAATTGCTGTTAAAAATGCACTTAAAATGACACAAATAACAAAGCTAGAAATAATGATTGTCTTTAAAAATTAATTTTTGCCATTAAATCAGTGTATTTGATTATTTATCTTTAGATAGTAATTAGTTTAATTACCAAACTCTAACAGTACTTTGCTTTGTTGGGGGGTGTGCTTTGTTCTTATGGAAATGCACAGGGATGGAGGGAAGAGATTCCCTGTTACCTTAGGCAGCAAGAAAAACAAGGATGTTTTTTACTTCTGAAATGTCCATGGGATGCCCATCACTGCTGTCCCTGCATATTTTGGGGCCTCAGTGTGTGCCCTGACTGCTCATTTCTACACCTGATAGCTGCAGAGCAATGTCGTGTGGACTCTAGAAGGAGGAAATGGATGCCCAGACACCCTGCAGGGAGGGCACAAAGCCACAGCAGAATGATGTTTCTGTTGGAAAATAGTTTCTGCCTATCACAGTAACTGGCGTTCTCTCTGATTGTTAATGAGAACAAACTGTCTTCACTGTCATCTGGGGACTTGTCTGTTTTGCTTCCTTTGCACATGTTGCATTGGCCACACTTTGAGTTATTTTCAGTGCTCCTCTGAAGTAAAGTGGAGAAGCCAAATACTCGATGCCCTTATAAACATTACAGGGGGCAGAAAAGCTTCAGCTTGAAGTTATCTGCAATTCCTTTATGGCAACCCTAAGAGTAATAAATTGTATAAATTAAACTTAATGATATGCAGAGCAGTAATCTCAATGCAATAAACGTGGGCCATGCTCAGGCTACTGACAAAGGGCTCCATTCAAATCTCTCCCAGTAAAAGTATAGACAACACTAGCTTCATGCTACCAAATTCCTCAGACACAGGACACCATGACCCATGAGACCTTGGAAGCTCTGAGGAAGAGGAAGGCATTGATAGACACAGTATATCCTGTATATCCTAATACTCCTGGCACTGAAGCACAATATGTCTGTTGTACTGGGATGGAGTCCATGACTAGGTCACTGCTCTCTGCCCAAGGAGCAGCTGAGTTTTTGTAGATTTGGGGCTTACTACTACACCTTTGCTCAATTTAGCTATCCACAATTCACCCGTCCAAATCTAAGCCAGCCGTTCTTGTAAAGTGGAAAAAAAAACACAGTACCTTCAGGCAATTACAGACATATAGCTGGTGTGGAGAAAATGAAACTGGAGTTGCCTGACTCTTTCCACTGATTATAAAAGGAGGGTGGGTGACTAGCTGTGATGTAGCTAACTCCAACTCTGTGAAGGGGGTGGCAGGACCCCCATCCTTAGCTCCCTCTCCGACTTTGGGCATAAGATCTAGAAGCAAACTGGCCTTTTCTGATTCCCAGGAACACCTTTTCCTCCCTATTGTGAAAAAACATACAGGGAGAGCAGAGGAAAAACCTACTTTGCAAAGACAGCAGTGCTGTGGGAAGCGTGTAACTCCCCAGATTTTGAGGGTTTTAGCATAACTGTGGACTTACGGACAGGACACTGCTCATGCACGGTGTTTCCCAGGAGGGGACTGCCCTGTTTCCCATCTCCATCCATTGCACTGAACAAATGTAATTTTGATATGTATACCTGATTCTCAGGTTCCCGTAGCTGAGTAGTCAGGTTAGTTAACAGGACAGCAGTCTCCTCAGCCTTCCTGAATGCATCGGAGGAGAGGGGAAGAGCTCCGCCACAGTTTGGGCCACCACAGTGCCCGAGTCCATGGCTGTCCCGGCACAACACTCCACCACAGGCTGCTGCAGCACAGGACAGGTTCTCTGGCACCCCACAGATCTAAAATAAAGAAGATGTTCATGTCAGGACTCCTCTGGGCATCTGAAATAACCTTCTTTGGAAAGGACATTGGGCATAATATGAACATCGAACATTGCATGGGATTTTCCCCAAAAGACGCGGTTTAGTATATCCAAAGATAGGGTCACTGACTGTAACAGGACCCCCTTCCCTGACCTGAAAAATGCAATGGCAGCCCCCAGCTCCAACCCTTCCCATGCAGGAGCCATTTGTTGAGCTCTGTGTTACGCGTAGACCTTTGCTTCACTCTATGGAAAAAGGGTCGAAACCATCCCCTGGCCATATCCAGTCTGTGGGGCATCCAAGGCCGTCCAGCTTGTTCTGAAGGACCCAGATCACATCTCACACAGCACAGCACCATGTCTAGGCCTCTATATATTTTGACACAGATGTCAAAGCTAAAGGCCAAGGTGGAAGTGCTCTGCCAGATGTCACTTGGCTAAGGATGCTGTCAGGTATTCATTGCTGCCCAGCAGAAGGTTCCTGGCCTTCCAATCCCACAAGTGCTGCAAAGGACATGTGAACATTCTTCATCCACTCTAGGGCAAAGTTGCTCTGCTTAGGTTAAGCCACTGATGGAGGAGGTTGGTGTTATTGTTATTTTTTTTAATTTCCATGGAAGTTCTCTTGAGACTAAAAAGTGCTTGAGATTAGAAACAGTCCCTCATGGTGGGCCTGCCCTGGGAGCAATGGCTTGCAGAAGGGTGGTAGCAACCACAGCTGAGAAGTACAGCTGTTTCTGACGTGACTGCATGGCTGTGCCAGGGAAGTGACCTTCTCCAGATTTAAAATGCAAGTAACCACCCTTTTAACATAAAACCTAATAGCAGCATTAAAACAACAACAAAAAGTTTTATTTATCTCCTGTTAAAAACCCACAACACTTACCTTTTCATTTAAGTTTTGGATGTCAGGGATCTTGATCATCTTGAGCTGCTCCAGCACGTTGCTTTCTTTCAAGGCCTGCTGGCTCATCACAGCGAGCGTCATGTTCCTGGTGTACTCCGAGTATCTTAGGACTGGGGTTGTCCCGCTGCTTTTCTCTTCTGCCAGCAATGACATTTCAAAGTGTTTCCTAACGTTGCTGATGGCCTCTATAGCAATGGAGATAGTGGTTAGTACTAAATGTATTTTGGTGGCATTTGACTCATGTAGTTACTTGAATTCTAGACAAATGGTGAATGTCGGGTAACTCGGTCTGTGTCACTGGTGGTTGGTGTGTGATGGCACTGGTGACAGCAGGGAGGGACAGGAACTGTGATGTCCTCAGTCCAATTTTTAAATCCTTTATTCAGCCAGCTACCAAACAGGAATAGTTATTGATACCCATAAAACCTGCTAAAACAGATGCAAATGCACTGGATCCTGTGTTATTCTTCACAACTGAAGTTTAGGCAGAAGAACCTTTCCTGCTAGTTGTGAAACCTACGAAATGACCAGGTCTGGGACTGCGACTCAGGAAAGCATTTGTCCTCTCCTTGTTCAACATAGTACCCAAAAGTTAAACAGTCAGCTTAACTAAGCCCAAAATGTAGATTACAAATGGGAATTTGAGTTTTCTTTGGCTCTGGAAAAATTCAGTTGCAGGGTTAATGTACTAAAAAAAAAATATGCATTTCCAAGATAAGACTGTAGGCCAAGCAACAAAAATTTTCTTGTTTACATAGCGTAAGCTTTTTCTCTAGTAGAGACTCAAAAGGCATGGAGAATATTCTTTTTTAAAATTTATTTTATTTTTAAAATTGTTTAGCCTAAAGAAAGGACTCAGGCCTTTTGTGAAACTCACAATTTAACGTTGCTGCTGTCAAGGCTTCCCAGATCTCCAGGGAACCCAACGATTTCTGCACATCCCCACGCAGAAGTATGTGCAATGAGCCAGAACTGATGTGTCAGCAGTGAAAAAGCATTAGAGGTCACTGACTAGCATCCCTCTGTGCTGATAATGGCTCTGTCACTGGTTGAAGTCAATAAGAAGACTCTCATCAAGTCTTGACTGCTTTCTACGAGGCACTAAAGCTCTTGGCCTTGCTTTGGCTGAAGCTGACCAATGTTTAATTACCATGTAGAACCAGGGCTGTTTGTTTTATCTCGTAACTCTTGGAAACAACGTACAGTTTAAAGTCAGATACTAATATGAAATACCTGGCAAGGGGCTGCTGTGACTCCATATCTAAGCATGCGGCTGTTTCCTATGCAACATTTCCATTGCAGAAATATTTTACAGTGATTCAGCCCTTCATTAAGTGGCCCAAATATATTTTTCACGCTTGGTTTGTGATGGAGCTGTAGTGTCCAAGTTCCTTTATGTTAAACATAGCTTGATTTACAGCCTAGGAAGCCACACTCACCACACTACCACGCCACAGTGGCTGCAAAGCCAGGGGCCAAGGCTGGAGGAGGTAATTTAATGAGATTTCAAAAGCTGCAAGCCTTCTTTTAAGGACGTATGTGTTTTGTTTTTTCCAGGGATTTTAATTCATCATTAGATACTGATGTTTCCAGGTCAGGCAGCTGAGTATATGCCCATGAGGAACTCAGGAAGAGTCCTGAACTCATTTCACTTGATCCTCTGCAAGGAGAGGTAGGTAGGAGGTAGGTAGGAGTCCGTTCCCCATGTATGTCTGGAGCACAAGTGTCAAATGCACCCCAGATGGGATACATGGCATATCCTCCATCCTGCTTTACTCCACTTGCTTCGGCCAGGAAAAAGCAGGCAGAGCCATAGCTAGGATTTGCTGCTGGTCCTGGAATGAAGAAAGGAAGAGGGAACCAGGCTTTCTCCCAGACATCAGGGAAGATGGTCATCTTGAGGGAAAAGTAATTTCTGTGCTGCTGGATGATTGGTAGCAGGACCAATGAATATTTGTGGTTCTGACCAGCAATGCAGCTTAAATTCAAGGTCTTCCCCTCCCCACACCCCCGTGTGCTTTTTATAGGGCTGTTTATCTGCCTCTGGAGGCCGAAAGATGAAGCGGAACTGGAATATGACCAGAGAGCACCGCGGATGCTTCAGCTGTGCATCCACTGATCTCGTTGGGATTTATTGTCTCTTTGCCTTCCTGCCTTTCTCAGAGTCAGCACAAGACCCGATCGAACTGGGACTCGATGCATGGGAGAGCTGTGCTGACCTCTCGTGCAGGATCTGAGCGGAGGAGCCGGTCCTTGGGGCACTGCCAAGCATAACAGTGCAGGGAGCCCTAAATCTTAATTAATCCCTCTTTTTCCCTCTTCCTTTCCCTTGGCTTTAAATTTCATTGACCTTTCCTTCATTTTATTCAATCTTTTTTAGTCCAATCTTCTTCTTGCTTGAACAAAACACAGAGGAACTCAAAGTGGGGGTGCACTGCCTGTAACTGGTGTCTTCTGTAGTGCTTACCGTGTCTTCTGGGGGTTTGTATCTTGGAGGCCATCTCTTTGGTCATTTGGTAGAGTGTACACTGCTGAAAATCTCCTGTTGTGAATGATGTAGAATCTGACTGATACATTCCCATCTTTCTCCAGAATTCAGCCTGTGACACTGTTATTACTGCCATTAGCAGCTGATGGGACTATACTTAGCTCAAGCAGAGACGGTGTAATTATTTAAAAAATGTCAAACAACTCAGTTCTGATTTCACTTTTTTTGATGATGGAGAGCGAGTTCCTTACCACATAAAGTCATGCATTTTTCCCATGGGAACACTGAGAAGTTGCACTATGACTCTCTGCTTTAATTAAACAAACTATTGCCGTACATTTTTTAAGTACTGCTAAGAGCAATAGGAGTCGGAAGCAGGGAAAAAAATCCTTTGCTCTTCTACTGTATGATTTGTGAGCCTATAATGTGAAACTGGGTGGCCTTTAAATCCTGATGTAAACATCAGGACTCATGGGATTTTTGATTGATGGTGCATCTGAAATTTATGATGCTAGAAATCATGGAATTTTACGACAAAAGAGAGTTTGGAAATTAGTATAATGATGTTCTTAGTATTTGCATTTTTTCTCTACCATATGGAACTAAAATCTAGGGATCTTGAAATGTGTGGTTCAACGGTTCAAAACATTGTGAAATTTCATGGAATATGTTTACTTATTCCAGTTAATTAGTGGCTGACTTACCTTTGAGGTTCAAGTAATGAAAACTGTGATGCAGATGTCTTTTCTGTTGTAGAAGTTTGTAGACAAGGTCAGCTTCTTGCCTAATATCTTCAATGTTCTCATTAAGGTCAGGAAATTCATACAGCATTCGAGGAAGGGGACCTATTTGTGCAACTTTTTCTCTACAAGGGAAATGACAGCTGTCAGTAATCAGACTTAATTGCTCTTAAACTGCAACTGAGATACACAGTATTTTATATGACAAAAGATACATTTCTAAATAAGCAGAAACATTTACTTGCAATGGCTTATTTGGGAATCTCTTAGGAACTGGAAAATTCCTGCATTTAAGTACATGCCTGTGGGGGGAAATATTATATATAAAGATTATTTTGTTCACAGATCTATTGGAAACAGTGAATTAGCTCTCCAACATCTGTGTGTTGATCAGAAACAGGATTTGAAGGTAAGAGTAAGGAAGGGTAAGGCTGGTGAAGCCTGGGGGAAAATTGCTTTCTTAGCCAAGAGATTTTAACGGGGCAGCAACTCTTACTGAACGTAGCCATGAAAATCCTTGATGCTTGCGAGTGCCTCCAGTGAAAGAACATGATGCTTTAAAATTCTTTCAGTTTCAGAAATGGCATCTTCAAAGGTTTTGAAGCGTGTATCACAGCTGGACATTCGTCCTCTTTTATCCTCTAGACTTGCAGCAAACCTCATTAACCCTTGAACAGTCTGGGTGAGGGCAGTAATTTTGGCGTCCCACTGAGCAAAACACAGGTGACACTGATGGCAAGAGGGAAAGTCTTTCTCGAAGCCACGGCCACACTGGTTGCAGAACCACCCCGTGACACCAGCACGGCAGTTACACGCGCCGGTGGCTTTGTCGCACTGGGGCTGGCTGGTTCCCTCCAGGTTACACGCACATGCTGCAAGAAAGGGACAGCAAGTCACACCCAGTTGTCCCTTCTCTGCAGGAGTAACACATTCAGAAGACACAATTGTGCACTTCAACACTGCAAACAGAAACTGGTTCTCTCTGCTGCTGCTTGAGCCTGCTAGGCTGGGTCTGCAGAGCGACAACATTATCCTGCTGAGCAGATCACTGATAGATACATGGGGTTTATTTTTTGTGATGTGATTCTACTGCTACTTTCTCCTTGGACCATGTTGGAGTTTTACGCCACTGTGTGCAGCTCTGCTCCTCTAGCACTGTGTCTCTGTGACACCTCTCAGTAAAGAACCTTTTCCTAACACCCAATCTGAACAACAAAAGATGGACATAAAATATTATTTGGAGACGCTTATCAGCCTGGACAACCTGGAAATCAGCACCACTGATCAGAGGAGCTCAGACCAGGTCCCTGGCTTTGGGACAGCTAAAGTCAGGAGAGAGAAATCTTTCCTGAAACTTCGCCCTAGTACTCCCTGGGGTGGGGAGAGCTGCACTCCACTCCACTTCTGCAGCCTTCAGCTAGTGTAGACCATTGCTAAATAGCAGAGGGTGAAAACAGTGTTCAAGTTAGAGTGAAGGGGACTACCTGTCTAAACTCTCTTCTTTAGCTCTTGCCTTCATATTCCCATCATAACTGCAGAGGTAAAAGCACTGATAAATAATATAAACAATTTTATCCATCTCATACACTCAAATGTATTAAAGTCTATTTCTCTAGATAAGTCCTGTCTCCTCTACAAATGCAAGGGCCAAACATTTCTTTTGAAGCAGTTTCTAATCTGGTTGTCCCCACTTAGTAATACTTACAAATGCAATGCACCTGGGGATTGCCAAAGTAATTTTCCTCACATTCATCACAACGTCTTCCACCATAGCCAAGCTTACATGGACACTGGCCTGTAAGCTGTAAAGACAGGTCAGGATTAAACAGCTGTCCACACAGAATGACTGGACATACATTATTTGCTGGGTTTCTTTCTTGCTCTGTCATACAGCTGCATGGGGACTGCAGCGACACAGCTTCCACATGTTCTTTGAACAACATGGTTTACACATGACAAACCACCCTTCCCACCTTCTTCCTGAAGGCTCTGAAAACAAAGTGGGCATGGAGAGCTGGCTTTTCTTTACTGATATGAAAGGTTTTGTATGGAGCAGCCTAGAGATAATCTTTGAGAACTCATCCTCTGACTATCATCTGAAAGAGGATTTTTTTTTTCTTTTGCAAAACAGATTAATGTCTTATTTTTGTTTGAATAAAGCTTAACATTTCAACTTTTAACTGCGTGATATATTAGCTGTAACAGAAAACCTCCAGGGTATACTATGCACATTGCCCTAGAAAATTTATTTTGGAATTCAGCAGCAAAATTAAACTGCAGGGAATTACAGCTCTGATAACTGATATAACTCAGAAAAGCAGTAGTAGCACAGTTCTTTCACGTTAAGAGCTACATTTCCTTGGAAAAATAATAAATCCGCTAAATAAACCAGAACAAACAGAAAGCATATTGAAAGGAAAATGTGAAAACATATCAGCAAGAGCTTGGCATAAGGTCCTGGTGCTATGAAGTCAAGAGCAAAATTGCAGTTTTCTCCATGGGACCAGTTTTAGCTCTCTATTCTGAAACATCGTTTTATTTTTTCTACATTCTTGCTTTAGAAAGTGCACAGGAATTAAAGGTGAGAAAAGATACTCTAGCAGTCTGATTGATGATGCATGAATAATGTAATGGCATCAGCTTCTCCTTCATGAAAGGAAACACTTAAAAAAACACATGCAAGTCTCTTGGGCCCAAGCCTGGATTTCCTCTTTCTCTGTACGTATGTGTATGAGGCATTTTCTCCTATATATCATTTTCTGTTCTATTTCCACAATCCACTTTGCAAAGAAACACACAAGCAAAGAGAAATTGCTTGCAAACAAAGGCACAGTATCAGAACAGCACATTTGATATAATGACTCCAAGCCTAGTTGCAACAACTGCAAATTTCCAAAGACTCATTGTTTTCAGGGTGCAAGACAGAAAAACATTCTTATAGGAGCAGGTCCCAACCATCCCAGTTCCCAGAGAGCAGAGTAATTTCCTTGCCTGGTCGCACTGTTTGCTTTGGGTGTTTTTCGGCTCGCAGTCGCAGAGCTGACATCCTTTTCCGCTAGCCAGGTCCCAGTAGCCTGGTGCACACTGGTTGCACGTGGCGCCCACCACGTTGGGCAGGCAGGGGCAAGCACCAGTGGCCGGGTCACACAGGCAGGCTGCGTCCCTCCCTGGGCACATGGCAGGGAGAACACCTGCAAGATTGCATGTGCAGACTGGAAAAAAAAAGGACAACTACTACAGATTTGAGCAAACTTACTGGGCTTTGAGCAAACTTACTGGGAGCTTTTACTACTTTTAAAACAGGCACAAAAATGAAGGTGTAGTGAATTTTGAATCTTATTAGAATGAAATGTTAAATATGTTGGATAAGGCAAAACTGATTTACAGTAGGCACTGTACAGTGTGGGAACCCCCAGTTAATAGAAAGCTGAGTAACATAAGAAACCTTCCTTTTGAGGAACAAAACCTTCTTGCTAAACCATTTCTGGGTGACATCTTCCAAGAATGAATGAGGAATTGGTTTGTACTATATTTCAGAGAATCACAGAAAAAGAGATACTTGAAAATAGATACATTTTTCTGCCCTGTTGAAATTAGACCTTCAATCAACCACATTTGTGAAATGGTCTTTGAGAAACTTTGGGAAGAAACTTATGACCTGCATGTTCTTGCACTCCTTCCTTTCTTCTCAAAATGCTGAGTTATTGACAGTGTCCTCATGTGGTCTATTAAATTGCCTGAACAGTCTCTATTTCTAGCCATATCATCAAAACAACTGGGAAGGCAGGGAGCTCAGCAAGAGGTCATCTGGCTAACTCAGCATTGCTTCTGATTATCTTTGATTCCTTTAATTTTGATTCCTTCTTCAATGGCAAGAATGCACATTTATTTTTCTGACAGCTAATACTGATTTCAGTTCACAAACAGTCACTTATTTGGAGTGATATTCATTATTAGACTTAGGGAGACTTGGATGTCAAACGTAGAATTTAATAGATGCCAAATTAGCAGTTATACATATCGCTGGGTAGAAATTTATTCAGGACTCTCACATACTGCTCCATTTGCCTGCTTTAGTTTTATCATCCCCCTAAGGGCTAACTTCACCCTATAGCCTATTTTTTTTTCAAACTTTTGTCACTGATAATATGCAATTGCAGTGCTGCTGTTCACTTACTTTGGCAGTCCTGAGCAAGGGCTGAGCCAAAATACCCGGGTTTGCAGAACTGGCAGTGTGCTCCGTGGGTGTTGTGCAAACACCTGATGCATTCCCCGGTGACTCTGTTACAGGACTCTGGGTCAGTCAGGTCAATGTTGTTGTTGCAGGGGCATGGTGCACAGTCCTCCATGGGGCTTCCTGTTTTTTTGTAGAACCCACTAGGACACTCATCACACTGCTGGCCTGTCAGACAGAAAGGTAAAAACGTGCTGGCTGGTGAGAATTCAACTGAGTCATGTAATTTCTAATAATAAAAGGCTGCCTGTTAGAATTCAGATTTCGAATCGAAGTTACCCATCTGTTTGAGACTGGTGCCTTTTAATCCTGTGATCCATTAAAATTATTGTTGGAAACACATCCCTCTCACTCTGAGAAGATTTTCAGTTGGAAGGCACTTACAAAGACAATCAAGTCAAACTGTCAGACTACTTTGTGGCTGACACGAATTAAAACCTATCATTAAGAGCGTTACCCAAGTGACTGTTAAACATGGACAAGCATGGGGCATCAACCACCCCTCCAGGAAACCCGTTCCAGTGTCTAACCACCCTCTCAGTAAAGAAGGATTTCCTAATGTCTAGTCTGAACCTCCCCTGATGCTGCTTTACAGCAGGGAAAAAAAAGATGAGCACCTCCCTCTGCACTTCTCATCCTTGGAAAGTCGTAGAGAACAAAACTGTAGTTGGAGTTAGGCCATTTTGCTAGATTTTCCCTCGTGCCTTCACCTCAATGTAATGGGAAAGTGGGATGTGCCCTGTTCTGGAGTGATGCAGAGCCCACCAGACCTGCCTTCCTTTCTCTAACAGAGGATCTCCAGGAGTTCAGAGGAGCTCTGGGACATTCTGTCCTTGCTTTCTGGCATTGCAGTTATGTTTGCATCCATCCCAAAGCTTCCCTCCCACCTCCCCACCCTCCTGGTCAAGGTGCTACCTCTCTGCCTCTCATAAACATTTCTTGGCAGGCTGGTGTCACTAAGACCTTGTCCACCAACTCATCCTTGGCTAAATACTCTTTGCTCCTTCACCACTGTCCCCAGGACCAGAGCCTTTCCCAGTCTCCAGGAGAGTGAGCCTGGTGCCCCGGAGGTGACCAAGAACCTTGCCAGGAAGGAGCAAGAGGAAGAAAGTCCTGAACTGAGGATGTAAGTTGTTTCTGAGGACAGCAATCCCCTGGGTAAGTACCAACAGGGATAATTTTGGCCCTACAGTGATTCCTTGGACAAAACTGCTCTTCACTTATAAAGGAACATGGCCTAAATAAATATGACGGCATTGGTTTAGTTTTGGCTCCATCGCTGGAAATCTTTGTAATGCCCAGGGGAAGGGAAATAACTTCAGTTTTTCCCTGCAGAAATTCAAGCTAATTCAAGCTAATGGGACCTCTCGAAGCGAGACATCAGTTTGCTGCAAAAATACCCACATCTGGGATAGCTGAGAATGGCCCTTTCTGCAGTGCAGTGGCCATTCAAACAGCGAAACACTTCCTTTTTGGTGCCCTGATCTTTCTGATTTGGACTTCCAATGCTTGTTTCTCAGAGGTGGTGAACAACTCCACCAGGTACCCCCAAGAAAGGGGGAGGTTTCCAGAGAGTGACATTACATTAATTAATGACTTCACTGAATATGGATAGATGAATGCCTTTTTTGAATACTAACTGCACAATTCCCACTTTTATCAGGTGGGATTTCCCCACTCAAGTTCAGTAAATTTGGGCATTAACTTTTCTTATCTATTTTACCATTATTTCACTTGTCATTTCTGAACAGAGGATGGGCAGAGGATCATAATTTTTGTTTTACATCAGTTTTAATATAAAACCAGTCTTTATTTTGCTTGTTACCTGAATATCCCTCGAGACAGTTGCAGACTAATTGTGCAGTCTGGGAGTCCTGGTAACAGGAATGTGCGAAAAACCTCTTGCTTGTAGGTGCCCCTGGGCACATGCACGGGCGGCAGGGTTCTCTCTTCAGGGGGTTTCCATAATAGCGATCCATGCACCTGTCAAAAGAGTCAACACAAAGCAGCAGGAATTATCAAATGCTCCTTTCAGTCCTGGCATGTGAATCAATTTAGATGTATCTATAATTAATTTAGGATTCCAGGCCACTGTAATACTATCCCATTAGTTGATGCAGATGTATGCAGCTTCAAACATATTCTAAAATGTAAAATCAGAGCTGCATTCCCAAGATTTGGAGAAAACAAAAACAAACAAACAAAAAAGTTTTCTTTTCAAGGAATATTCCTGAAAACTTTCACCTACTCTCAAATAATTTTAACTCTCTGTGTGTATATACGGCAAAATACACATGAGAGAGGAATACATATAGTAAGAGCTGGATATGCAGAATTTTTGCATGGTAGCTTTTAGCTGTTTGTGCAGAGCACGACAGTATGTATATGTTATATACATACTGTCATTTAGGTTATAGAATCAATCATTCTGTGATTTTGTAAAATCACAGAAAATTTCTGCATATCCAGCTCTTACTATGTGTATTCCTCTCTCATGTGTATTTTGCCATATATACACACAGAGAGTGATTGACATGATATTAGAAAGTCCCAGCATGGGTGAAAGAGCAAATATTCATTCAGAGCACTCAGGGAATATTGCATATTTCAGGCATGACATATATGTGGAAGTGCTCTGTCTGAAACATTCTGCAAATGGGCGATGGCTGCTTCAAGGTGGTGGCAGCTGTGGCATTACCCAGACAGGCAGGCAATGGAGCAGCTTCTGAAGTATCCTCAGTCTTTAATCTGCTTTACTATGGCAAATGGAAACACAATTCTGTATATTTATACAAGCCAGTTTAAAAGTCTTGGCTTTCCAATTATCCTCACCCTGGGTAATGGAGCTCCCGTGGAGGCGCAGGGCAACAAGTGTTTCAGTCTCCCATTTTTAATTTATTTGACATCTATAACCACAATAGTGAAAGGCTGCATTGTCCAAATGCCTCGCAAGAGAAGCTCAACAGGCTTCACGGGGAAATCCTCTTAAAAGGGAATGATGAGGCACAATCCAGCCAAACCAAACTAGCCAGCCAATAAATTTAATTCTGATGCCCATACTGAATCTGCTGATGATTCTGCAAGGATATAAATGAAAAAAAGGAGCACTGTTTTGAGCAGAGATGGAAACGCGTGGGTAAAGTCATTTGCTGGTCGTAGGGAAACGATATGAGCCAGCCAAGAGGGCATGATTATTTAAGCTCCTCAGAGATAACTGCAGCTATTAAAATGAGTATTCAGCTCTAGTTTAGCCTCTTGGCAATTTAGAAGCTGGCAGGAAATCTTGTATCACAGGTGCAGCACTTTGCATAAGTCTCCGAGCACATAGCACCTGGGCAGCCATGTCTCAAATGCCACTTGCAGGTGGCTGTGCCCCCATCCATCCCAGAGGATGCACCTTCCTGCTCGCATTTACCCAACAAACGGGCACCTGTCATTCAGCCTTGAGGTCCAGTCCAATCCTGTTTTTAGCTATGTTTCCAGCTAAAGTCTCTGATGCATTGATGGGATGGTAGGTGGGTCCCCAGCAAAGCACATTTTTCAGAGAGCTGTTCTGGGGGTGAGCGGTGCAGTGCTGCCCATCACCTTACCTTTCACAGCGGCTTCCAGCCGTAAACCTGCTGCAGTTCAGGCACTCGCCAGTCACCGCATCGCAAAGCTCTGCGTAGCCATTACACGGGCATGGGCGGCAGAGGGGAAACCCAAAATACCCAGGTAGGCACCGGCTGCAGTGCTGCCCATCGACGTCCTGGCGGCAGGCGCACTGCCCCGTCACCTGGTCGCACAGCGAGCTCACCGAGCCTTGCGGGTGGCACTCACATGCTGGAAAACATCAAAGAGAAGGTGTGTTGTCAGCATGTCCCCACCAATCCACCCATCACTGACACTGCTCGAAGACAGGACAAGCAATGGGGATGGCAAATTTGTTATATGTGGAAATATTTTTTTTATCACATGCATAGTTGTGGCTTCAAAGTCCTACAAGGATGTGATGTCCATGAAGAGCACAGTACTGTTATTGGTGCTGGTACTGGTGCTGGACTGGCTGTTAAGTACTCACGGTAGCAGCCATGGAAGCCAAAGCCGTAGCTGCCCGCAGCACAGGTGTCACAGCAGCGTCCCACGACGTTGGCTTTGCAGTGACACTGCCCCCCCAGTCTGCTGCAGCTGGCGTTTAGCGACCCTTGGGGATTGCACTTGCATGCTGCCAGTGGGAAAGAAAATCAAACCAGGCTTGGTTAAAAAAACAAAGGGCTGTGACTGTTCTCATAAACTTGCAGTTTTTGCACTTAAGAACAGGAAGGGAAGAGCTTGATGACCTCTCATCAGGGATTCACTAACCACCTACAGCCATGGCTTGGATTATTCAATGCTGCAGCATTAATGGTGGTGGTGCACCAGGCACCAGCACGGGTCTTGGTGGTGGAACTCCCGTCTTCAAGGTGCTGCCTCAGCCTATCTTTGGGATAGGACAGACGGGGGTACAGAGAAATGTAGATCTAAATAAAGATATCCTGAATTCTAGAAGTGTTTGATATAAATCTGCACCGAGCTGCAGCACCAGACATGGTCTGCAAGCAGTGCTTAGCCTGCACCTGTGCATGGTCTCCTACTTTGTGGATAACTTAGACTGTCCTGCTGAACAAAGCTGGTCTTCTAACTCACAGAGGATGTTTTTCCAGGATGCTCAGATGCCAGTGCTAGAAAGCCAAAGTGAGAATTCCATCACTACAGGGAACCGTACTGGAAGGTTTACACAGAATCAGTGCAGCCCAAATTTAATTGAGGGGAAGACTGTAGCTGTGTGGCCACGGCCACATGGCATGATGTGTGAGTGAGGCATCTGTTCTTCTAAAGACAGCACAAACTAAGGAGATGCTGTTAGGTCTTGGCAAGGATCAAAGCTATCTCCACAAGGGATGCGAACACCAAAGGTGTCCAGAATGACAACTCCTGTCAATGGAAGTGCAGAGAAGCTCTGTCACTCTGGGCCCAACATCAAAGAAGTTCCCTGAGCCATAGAGCCCAGCAGCTGTTCTGGCAATGGGGTCAGGATACTGCCAGGGGTTTCAAACCCCCCTGCCACTGCACTTTCAATGGGACACCACTGAGGTTTTCTTGGAGAACTTGTTTCAGCACATCAGCTTGTGTGCCATCAGGCCTGGAGCTCTACCAGGGCATCCAACTGTCTTGCAGGATCTGTAGAGAGGGCTTACATACTTCCCTGTCATTTTCTGGTAGCCAAAAATTAGCCAAGTTTCTGCTTTAGGCAGCAGGTGAAGCTGCTTCTGGTTGCAATGCTCTTCAGAAAACACACAAGCACTGCTCCATCTTGCTGCTCCACCAAGCTCATCATGTGATGGGCTTCAAGATCCATGGCTGTTCAAGAGCCACGCCACCCACAGATGTTTGCAGCACACTCAGGGCTCAGTGGGGTGTATCCAGCATGCCCATACCAATCAGCTACACTTACCTACACCACCATGGACTGAAAGCTCTCCAGTCAACATGCCCAACAAACTCAAGGAAAAAACAGCAACTGACCAAACCAGGTGTCTGTGCGGGTTACCCCTTACCGACGGCGCCGTGGTGAATGCGGGCGGACATGCTCGCTATCAGCCGTGAGCATGCCTCGGGCAGGATGTGAGGTCCAACTTCTGATGCAATTTCAATGCAGCGATACTTTTGGTAGTCATCTAAATCCTTTTTACTACATAAGTTTTCCACAGAGCTGATTCTGGGAATAAGTCCAAGCTGTGGCGTTAAGAGGAAAAGAAAATATTTTTGCTTAGATATAGTGAAAAACAGAATTTCCCACATTCCCTGACTGTGGTGCGCATGGTAAGGACAGAGGCCTGGAGCACCGGATTTCTAAATCTAAATTCACATTTATTCTGAAGGTCTAGACATTCCCCACGTTCCTCAAATAAAAGAGACTGTGTACAAAAAAGTCGGATTATAATAAGACCTCAGATATATGCTCAGAACTGTTTCTGCTGCTAAGAGGTACCATGTTTACTACTCCAAAAGCAGGCCAAAATTTTTACATGTGTTTCTGAGATAGGGAAAAAATAATCTGGAGGCTCTATGTCCAAGTATGGCCACCCTTTGTCAGCTTCAGTTCTACAGAAGCAATTAGAGGAATGAATTTTTAAATACTTTTCTCAAGAGAAGGACCCAAAACTAACACCCAGTTTCTGCTTTGGTGGAAGCATGGGAAACATCTGAACATAATTACCAGGAAAACACAGAACTAATTTTACTTCTCCAGTGACAGGACCCATCTCGAAATCCCCGTGATTTTTTTAATTAGGTCCAGTTATATTATATGGATTTTCAAAGAAATAGGTGAATGAAGAATTGAAAAATGTGTGTCCCTAACCACACCATTTTGTCAGCATACGTGGAATATGTTCACAGTAAATGAGCAGCCTCTAGAGGTATGTACTCTAGCTATTAACATGCACAACACATATGATTTGATGAGCTATTATGGTATTGCTCCATAAAAATTGTAAATGTTGCAATCCTATCTTTCCATATATAAGCATGGAAAGAGACCACCAATGGATGTAAGTTGAAGCAAGCTTCCCTGGATTTCTGATAAAAGACACCGTAAATAATTTTAAAATATTTGGATGAGTCTATGTTAAACAAACAAACAAACTTCAAAGTGGTATAAATCCAGTCTAGAGGGAATTGTGACAGCATTACTTACAGAGTCAATCAAGATGAACGATTTAGCCTCTGGGCCAGAGGCAGAGGGCTGAGAGAAATACACGTCCACAGAATACTCTGTTCCTGGCTCCAGACAGACTGGAGTTTGCAGAAGAGCGATCCTGTTTAGCAGAAACAAAGCACAGTTATGGACAGAGCAGTTACATGCTCAGTCCCTCATCAGAACAGGACAGGGCAAGTTGCTGGGATGCTGTGAGCTCTCTCTGCCCTCCCAGCTCCTCTCTGTTCTTTACATAGGTGCAACCTGAAAACCTGGTTTTGAGAATAAGCCATGACAGTGTCTTTAGGTCAGTATCTCCTTCCTGTATGGAAATAGCTTCAGCTGGATCTCTGCCAAAGCAATTAGCCCCAGCAGGACCTAAGGCTGCTCTGGCGAGCCACTGCCAGGCTGAGAGCTGGAGCATCTGCTTCTTCCTGCCCTCCTTTGCTCTGCCTCATACTGTGGTACGGCAGCAACAGGAAAGGCCACACATGTGTTTCCAATATCCCCACTTTCCCACAGATTTAACATGTTGCAGTGGTTCAGCGAGGGATTTGTACACAGGAAATCTACAGTGAAAGGACAGGAATAGCTGGACCTCTTCGCAGCTGGGAGAGCCAACACATGTGGCTCCTGTGAAAAGCCTTGGGTTCTACAGCGTTGACTTGACAAAGCACCAGTGGGCTGAACGGCGACGCTTGCTAGCCAGTCTTCTAAGGTCTATAAACAAAAGACAAGAATTACGATCATTTTTCATACCTGAAAAAAACACTTTCTCCCTGCCATGGTTTGTGAAAGCCAAATGGGTGGTTGCAAATAGCAGTGACAAAGCAGGTTTTCTCTTTGTTCTTTATAGGATTAAAAATAAGGTTATTGGTGAAAAATGCATTGTATTTGCACTGGCTAATTGAATAGCAGCAGTGGAAATGGGACCTCAGCTGGTGCAAATGGAAACAGCTCTGTTAAAGCCATTGGGGTTGTTTCCTTTCTCAGCACCGTGTCGTCCCACAGATAACCTTCACTGTGTGCCTCCCCTCACATCTAATAAGGAATAACAAACATAAGTGACTTTGTTACACAAGTCTTTCAAATTCAGCTGTTTCATCCAGTCCTTAGAAGGAAAAAGCAACGTCAAAGCAGCCCACTGTGAAATTATTCTCATGTTTTAAGTCAATGGGAGTTTTGTTTGCCTCAGAATGACAGGAGAAGAGCAGAATACAATAGACAGAAGGAGTATCTTGAGTGGTGGGATAGTCCCAGGGAGCTGGGAAGGGAAGGAACAAAGCATGTATGAATAACTGGTATGGATAAAACACTTGCATATGTCTTTGAACACATGGCTATGGACTTGGATTTAACCAGATTTGGGTTAATGGATTTCCCTAGACATATCTTCATCACTGAGAAATTTTGTCCAGACATCAAATAAGAACAGATGATCTTGAAGGTCTTTTCCAACCGTAATGATTCTATGATTCTACAATTTTGGTTAATATCCAACAGTTTTCACACATCTCAGAGCCCAGCTGGAGCAACTGGGAAGATGGATGCCTACCAAGGTCCTGGATAGAAATATGAGATGCTCATCCAGAAGGAGCTGGCATTTTGCAGGTGTCTGAACCATGAACAAAAGTGCAGTACAAGCAAGGGTAGCAAATGAGGAGCTCCAGAAGATGAAAATTTGTCTGATACTCTGATACTTAGAAAACACTTTTTTTTTTTTTTTTTTTTTTTTTTAGTATGAGTGCTAGGAGTTAAGGCATTCAGCAGAATGCATGTTTCTCTGTTGTTAAGGATGAACAGGCAAACAATTTTCATTTTAAAAATAAAGAGCAGGAGGAGTTGACTATTATTGTCAAAATAGACCCTGCATCTATCACATCACAAGACACACAAGTAATCACAAATACCTCAGGCTCATAACGGATCGAGATATCAAAGTCCATAGCAAAGGGAATGTTGTTGATGGCAAATCTCAGCCCAGCTCCACTGAGGACATGGGCAAAGCCAGCTCCTGTCCACGTGACAGACCGGCCAGCGCTGGGCTGCCTGAAAACCACCGTCACAGCTGAGCCCTGTCCCAGCTGAATGGCATCCTGCAAAGACACATTGACATTTACAACATCACAAATTACAAACAGGCAAACTCAGAAAAAAAGGAAAGGAAATGTTTTTTGCCATATTATTTACTTATTTCAGCCACTGGTCAGCCTCATTTTCTGAACACACTTTTGAACTAGTGATAGGACAAGAGGGAATGGCCTCAAGTTGTGCCAGGGGAGGTTCAGGTTGGAAATGAGGAGACATTTCTTCTCAGAAGGAGCAGTCAGGCACTGGGACAGGTTGCCCAGGGAGGTGGTGGAGTCACCGTCCCTGGGGGTGTTCAAGGAGAGGTTGGACGTGGTGCTTAGGGACATGGGTTAGTGGGTGACATTGGTGGTAGGGGGAGGGTTGGACCAGGTGATCTTGGAGGGCTTTTCCAACCTTAATGATTCTATGAATCTATGATCTGCATGCTAAGAACTCTCCCACATGTTGGATGTTTAGGGTCACAGATAGAGAAAAGCTTCCTATAGCTTTGCTATAACCGCCATGAGAAGGACTAGATTAATCCATCCATCTCTGTATATTTGGCACCTCCAGACATTCACACTGCAAACCTTAAGCAGATTAAACTTGATTTTGTACATGACTGGACTTTTCATCATTAGCTGAATAAATAAATATCAAGACTTAAAATGACAAAGCTGACTTGCAACGATGGAGCATTTAAATACAGAAGGTACCATGTTAACATCTAGGTACACTTAAATGTTGTAGATGTCTTGCAAACAAAACAAAATAAAAAGATGGTGGTGGTGGTGCGGATTTTACCTTTCTTGAGGCTCTTCCCTTCTAAACAATTCATTGAACCTGAGCCTACAGTGGCACTGAACATAGAAAAATGAGCCCGTCTGTAGGAATTATATATATAAAAAAATACAGCTAAACTGTATCAAAAAAACTGATTTCCCTTGTGTCAGGATTCTAATGTTAAGGGCTGTGAATTCCACATGCTCAGACATTTTCTCTCCCTGTTGCAAGATTAAATTTAGTATTTGTTGTAATCTTTCCTTAAATAACAAAGCACCTATTTACCTGCCCAAGTCCAGCTTTTCTTACACTTCGTTTTTTGCTCCTGTTTAACACAATCTTTCCATTTTCAATCATGAACTCATATCCTTGCTTCTGGAAGTAGATGTCACACCTTGGAAGAGCGGTTGGTTTAACCTATGAGGTAGAAGTAAAGAGAGAAGAGGTATCAGTGTCTCAACAGTTGTGAAGGGTTGGTAAGCAACTAAATGGAAAACCCAATTTTAAAATAAGCTCTGTTCTCTGCTGGGTGAAACCCTGAAACACAGCCCAGCAACTGCTGGAAACCTTTTCCCTCACTCTTAAAATTAGCTTTGTCCCAGACATCTGTTTTCCATTTAATTATTGGACTGTAGGATGATTACTGGCTGTGATTATAGCTAAATATTTGTGGATGTGACCTGAAAATAAACATTTTTATTATTATTCCTTCTCCATAGCTTCTGGACAACACATCAGATTAAAAAACATTATTAAAAATGTAAGCAGCGGAAGGGACACATTCCAGCAAGGCGAGACTTGTACTTTAAATGGGGAACAGCTACCCCAGTTTTGAGTAGAAAAAAATATTTCTAAAAATGTTGTGGAATTAATGCCAAATTCTTTAGGGCTACCATCAGTACCTTTATACAGGGCAGCAGCACTGAGTCCAATGACACAGAAAGGGATTTGTTTCTTCCCCTGTTAGAGCTTTCTTCTGCAAGGGACTTGCTTAGTATCAACCACCATATGGATGCATTCTCCATATGACACCCAAAAATCCAGGTACATACCAAGGGTGCAGAGCCAGAAAGGGGCGTTGCATGCTCAGCTTCATAAATGTAATAGTCCAGGGGTAAAAAAAAGTAGCCTGGGGCTGGCTCGTTACACTGGCGGCTCACGATGTTGGGAAGGCACTGGCACTGACCGTCCTCTGGTGAGCACCTGGGGCAAGAGTTGGTAAAGAGAGCTGCTCAGCTCCACCCTTGCTTTAGCTGTGTTTCATTTCTTCCATTGTGTATTATTTAATCCACTTCCATTGTGGAAGAGGATTTCCACCAACAACCCTCACTGTTTCCTCTTTCCAATGCCGTATTTATTTAGTGCTTCTCTTTCCTCACTTAGGAGACATGACATGTCTTGTCTTTCTCCATCTAGCCTAAAACCAGGAGCACAGATCCTTGTCTTTCCTAAGCATCTGTTACCATCTATTCCTATATCCAATTCTCATATCTGTTTCTGTATCTATTACAGTATCCTTTTGTAAGCACCTCTCACACAGTTTTAGAAACACAACATGAGGTCAGAAGGACCTCTGGTTTGAGTGGTATGGTAGTTTTCATATACTTGCACTCCTACTTAACATGTTAAATGATTACTAGCTTTGATTAACGTACTGAAAAGTACATGCCAAACATGCTGAGGAGCTGCTGACTATGCATGATATTGGACTATGTGATTCTGTGTCTGAAGGCTGAGAAGGATGTCTGAGAAGGATGTGTCTGAAGTCTAACAGTCTAACCCCTGCCTGACAGACTGGAGCAGCCCAAATGAAACAAAACTGGCCTCTAAATTGGTATGTTTTGAATATGAGCCAATGCTTTAGGAATATATATATATTTCTAGCTTTTGAATCTTTGAAGAATGTATAGGAAGCTAAGTTAAAAATGTCACCATTATGTTAAACTAGTCTTTATTCTAGCTGATCCAAAGCTGGCTTTGAAGGTAAAAGGTAAATCCCGCTTAAAATCACAATCAAATCTCCACAATCTCACCATGACTTTGTAGTGTTCATATGTGATAAAATTATGACAACAGTCATAATTATGACAACAGTCTTTTCCCACTTGCACTGAGACTCTGTTAACCTAATGAAAAAGCCTAGCCCAACATTTTGCAAAAATTAAAAACAGGACAAATCTTGATGAAGAACATTAACTCACAAGTTATTCTGGGATCCGCCGATGTCACAGTCACACGGGGAACAGCCATACAAGCTCTTGCCAAGCCCCCAGTATCCCACCTGAGATAAAAAGAAAGTGATATATATATATATATATGGTAATTTTTTAGAGCAACATAATTTATTTTTTTGGATGACTGATGCTCTGAACCATTCCTGAGATGTCTGCCTGTGCTTGGCCATGTGAGATTGCTTCTTCTACCAGATTGCACGGGTGCTCAGACACTGCAAGATGGGCCAGATATTCATGCATTTGTGCAAGCAAGTCCTTCTGGAAACAACAAAGATGGTCTGAGGACTTAACGTTGCATTTCCTTTCCTTTCTGAGTGTTGCTCCTAGTCCAGTTTGATTGCACAAATGTTTGCATGAGGTAAAAGAGAAGAACCAAATGTGTCCATGCAGAATGGAAGTGTATCGCTGTAAAATTAATTACAAATAAATCCGTTTACTTTTTTTTTTGGAAATGACTGTTCCCTTATACAGGAAAAAAAGACTATGAGATCCTGTTTTTTTTTGTGTGTGTGTGTGGATACTGACTACAAATATTTTGAGAGCAGCTAAATCCACAGCTTCCCCATCCTCCCCTGCAGGTCGGGGTAGCAGCAGTTCACAGCCTACTGCACAGAGGACACTTTTTCCCATCCCAGAGTCTGTTAAGGAAAGGCTTTGAATGAAGGACACTTTGAGGGACTCAGCTCCTTCTGCTTTCCTAGTCTGTGGGCACAATCCCAGTCCATGAACACGGAGTCAAAACAATGGAGACATCACCAGGGGCAAACCTCCAAGCTGTCCCATGCCAGGGTGGAGGCACTCCCTTGGTAAAACCAGATGGATTTAATATTCCCCAAATAGTGTCACCGCACAAGAAATGACGTCTCACGCACAGAACAGATACCATTTTCTCCTTTGATGAAATGCCACCCCAGAGCCCACAGGGGGGCAGGGGATGGGAGAGGAGACTTCTACAACCACATGCAAGGAGAGCTAGCATGAAGCATTAACAACAATTCTTTGGGTACATACAACACATTTCTCACAGCGTCGGCCTGTGGCGAACTGCTGGCAGAGGCACTCGCCGGTGGCAGGGTCGCAGATGGAGAAAGGCAAAGTGCCAGAGGCATCACAGTTGCAAGCTGCAGGGAGAGAAGTGTGTGGTTAGCTCTGCTGGCTCTGGTGAATGCAGCAGGACTGGCATTGGCTTTAGATGTCGCAGCAGCACGGCAGGCAGTCTCCATCCTCTGGGTGGACATGTCCTGACACCCTACATCTTCCTCAGTGGGGACCCTCAAGGGGAACAGGGAGTGCCACCGGCAGCTTGATGTGGTGTTTTGCCATGTGTTCCTGCATGCTGATCTGCACTGCACAGTCCTTCCATGTGGCTGGGGACCATGTGCTGGGCATAATGAGCTTGCAAAGCCACAGCATGCCTGAGTAGGGGTGGGATGTGTTTGCCAGCAACCCTTGCTCAGAGGAATGACTCGTGCTGATTTTTGTACAAAAATAGTTTTCATGTGTTTTAACTTCCCTTCCCAATTAAAATGAATGTTTAATGATCTTTCTACTAACAAGAGCCTGGTCTATTATAAAATACTATGTATTCTGCAAGTGATTTCATGTATTTTCTGTCCTGACAACCTTTGCTTTTCTCAGGTGCTGTCCCAGGGACAACATGTCTTTGACATAAAATTATAGTAGGCAACTGAGTATTCTGTAATGAGGACAGTATCTGTCTGTGTGTTAGCGTGTGTGCCTGTACATTCTATTACCTTCATCTCTTTAAAATGCTTTTGGAAGAAGAACAAAAGCAGTGCTTTACATACGCTGGCAGCCCAGAGGGTCACTGCCGCTCAGCCCGTAGTGGTTCGCCCTGCACCGGTCGCAGTGGACACCCTCCACGTTCTCCTTGCACGGGCACCGACCCGCCACCGTCCCCAGAGCAGGATCCGTGTGGGTTTCGCACATGCCGTTGTGCAGTGTGCCTTCTGGGTCACAGCTGCAGGCTGCAGGCAGGGGCCAGAAGACATAAAAAGGCATATTTAGGTATAGACATGAAAATGTAATTATAGAACTTCAGGTTGTCAAAAATTCAGTGTTCTTGTAAAGATTAGAGATGTTCATCCTTGTCTGCTGTGTTGGATGCTTCACAGTTAATGCACAGCCACAACTAAGAAGTATTTCAAGAGGGTTTCAAAGATCTGCTTTTTCTCTGGAGGAAAGTTACAGTCTTCACTTTGGTAGAAATTTACCCTTTGCTTTAGGTAGAAATAGGTGTCACTCACCGACTCCATACCCTGTCCAGAGCACCTGGGGAGGAGCAGGCCCTGTACTTTCGAGGATGTTTTTGTGAAAGCTGTAAGGTTACAGGGGGTACCACACAGGAGCCACCTTCACAGAGCTTCTCAGAGCTGACCATGGCTGAACTATTTTCTAGAAAGGATGGGATCAGCAGGGAATGCTGCCTTCATGATGCGTTCCATTTTCTGCTTCGGTACTGGCTGTTTCTCCCAGCAGTTAAAATTTACCACAGCACTTCCCTTTGTAACCTCTCCTTAGCTCCTTAAGGATTTTTCACACCAATCAATTACTAAAATTAAATTAATTTATATTCAAAGAATCTTTCCCATCCTACACTAATACTAAATTTAGCTCATCTTTCCAAACAAGGGTTTGCATGCCTGAAAGCTTGTTTTTTCTATACATGACCTAGTAAAATATACTCCTCTTTCCACCATTTCACACCTCTTCTGCAATCCCTTACTACCACAGAAGCAACAGCACTACTGCCAGTGATATTTATACTGATGTTGTTCAGCAAAGATGATGCCCCTGCTGGATTTCAAACCCCAGTTTGGCAACGACGGAATATGCAGCTCCTGGTATAATGGTCTTTCAAGAACGGAGTCATGCAGCTATTTTGTAAGGTAATTTGGATGTTATAGGCTTGGTGACCATTTTGCAACCACATTAGCATTCAAGTATGGGGATGCAACAGAAGCAAATAGAAGCCAAAAAAGGCAAGCTTACGGAGGCAGGCGTGAGGGTCTGAGATGACTTTGCGTGGGTCCCGGTAAAAGAAAAGCTTGCACTGGTCACAGTGTTGCCCCGTGGTGTTGTCCTGGCAGTCCTCGCAGACCCCGCCGCTGACCCCACCGCTGGCTTGGTACACATCCATGTCAAAGTGGCATCTGCCAGAATGGCCATTGCAGTTACAGCCTGCAACCAAAACCAGACAGGAGATATTTAGCACCACGGTTCCTGCTGCGGCCTTGCCACCATTGCTGTCTACCTTTAACACTGGGTTACTTTGTCACATGATTTCAGTGTCCCAGACAGACTACAGCACCCCAGGCCTTTTGCTTTACAGTGGGGTCAAGCCAAGATTTTCCTGAAACCAGAGTCCAGGTTCTGCAAAAAATGATGCTTCTATAGCAAATTTGTTTTGCTGCCATCAACAAGGTTTATAGGATTTACACTTATTAGGTAGGAATAATGCTAAGACTGGGGACTAATTGAAAAAAAACTAAAACACAAGACTGTGGAAAAAAGTTGGAGAGAATAGGGAGCAAGACATGGTTAAGAAGGCTAAATAAATTGGCTGCAGAAGTTAGCAGTCTGCACAGGAGGTAGTTCTGAGTCATTTCAAAGTCTTGTCTTGGGCATATATTCATGGCTTAAAGTATAAACCAAGTCAAACGAGCTGCCAGGAGGAACATGACAGCAGGCTCCAGCACCTCATTACGTGAGCGGCACCATTTCAGGCTGACATACCGGCTGCCAAACGCTGTGAGAAACTCTGGGTGCTTCCGATCCTGCCTCAGGAAGATAAGCCCTCCTCCAGGGAGCAGCAGCTGCCCCGAGGAGGAGGCAGCATCCTCCCATAAAACACCCCGCAGGCACCCTGGGTAAGGTAAGGTAGGAGAGACAGTGAGGTAAGGTAACCTCCTCCATCACATCCTTCTCCGTGGGGTAGCTGGAGCCTTACACAAGTCAGAACCGAGCCCTATCTTTTGACAAGTACCCATGCAGGGGTCTGTGCCTGACATGGAGTGGGGAACACCGCTCCGCCGAAGAGAGATCTGGCTGAATGTTTGCTACAGATCCTCCTGTATTATTCTTGCATTATTCACCAGTGTGGAAATAAATAATTCAGTCTTGTCTAAACACTTCTTTCATTTGCAAGAAAGACCTTATGCTAAGCAATTAATGTTTTTTTTTTTTTTTTTTTTTTTTTTGTTGTTGTTGTTGTTTTTTGTTGCTGTTGTTGTTGTTTTTTGCATTATTGTCTTTTTATTTTTTTAATTTTCTTTTTATGAAAAATAAGAATGTAAAACAGTTTTCCTTCCTGTAGGGCTACACAACACTGACGGATGCACAAATCCATCTGTCTTTCTAGATGATGCATGGGAAATGTTCCATTCCAGAAACCATCACATAATGCACTGTGCTGGGACTGTGCTGCATGCCCCCAACCTCAATAATTAAAAAGGAAAATTATATGTTATATGCTTGAGTTACGTTTGCAAGCATTATCTTGTGCCCCTTCAGCTGGCCTCCAGGGAGCATCGTTGTAGAAGCCTTTACATCTTTCACAGGACACGCCTTCAGTGTTATGGTGGCAGATACATCTCCCATGGACCTGCAATAAGGTGAGAACAGATGAGATAAGGTGACAGGGAAGGAAAGGGAAGGGAAGGGAAGGGAAGGGAAGGGAAGGGAAG
>NC_048893.1:14683244-14756575 GCF_011077185.1 Oxyura jamaicensis
GGGAAGGGAAGGGAAGGGAAGGGAAGGGAAGGGAAGGGAAGGGAAAACTCTTTTCCGTTTTGTGAAATTTGAAGGGAAATATAAAAGCATCTTCTCCTCTCCCAGGTGAAACAGATGTGGATGTGGATCAAAATGATGTTTTCTGTACATCTGCTGGAGTAACCTGTTCCTGATGGCTCTGTTGCCTACCTTAAGTAATAGGTTCAAAGTGATCTTCTCTTTCTCTACTAGTGCAAGTCTTAATGCTACAAAATGACCACTAATCTCCAGCAGGAACTACTAAATCAAGTGTTATCATTCCAGGAATTATATCTGTATTCATAAGAAGGAATATAGCCCCTCCTGAGCTGCTTATGCTATGTTAAAAGGCTTATCTGCAAATCTAGTCAGTAATAATCTGCTTGAGGTACGCCAGCAAGATCAGGGAAATTCAAAGCTCTTTGGCTCCCTCAGCTGACAAAATGCTCATTTATTTGAGCGAGAGGTCTGGAGAATACCTGTAAACTTTAACCAGTTTTAAAGCTGCTGAGCAACAATGAGGAAAAAAAAAAAAACACTTCTAGTGATACCAGTGGAGACTTCAACTTTTTTATTTCTGTGTATCTCTCCCTACATGTTTCTATACTGAAATACAGGGAAAAAAAAAGAAACAAAACACTCTTGTTCCCAGAAAGAATTTGCAATAATGTTCCTAAATTTTTTAATAATCCTTTTCTCATAGGTTAGCTTTGCACTATCAGCCATTCTGTGTGCCAGCATCTCCTTCTCTGCCGCAGAGCCCCTGAGCCCAGCTGGAGCGTGCGTGGAATGCACCCAGTGAGCAGCCGGTCAAGTCCGCACACAGCACAGGCTACTTACCGCGTTATCTTTGCACCATTACAGCTCTGGTATTTTGCTGCTTTTCTCAACATGTCACGACCTGGTTGCTTTTGAAACACCTTACTGGTGCCAACAAAGACACGTCTTCCGAGCTATCTGACCCAGAGCTCTAAAGGAAGAAGCTGTGCATTGGAGCTGCAAATGGTCAATCCAAAGGCCATCAGGGACCTTCCTTCCTCTCCCTCCCTCCTTTCATCCCTTCCTTCCCCCAGAATATCAGGTAGGGACTGCCCTTGTAGGAGACAGTGTTAACGACATACCATCCCGGGCTGATGGAAGGCATCACCCCGCAGATTCTGCACGGGCTCACAGTGGCTGGCGTGCCCATTGCAAAAGCAGCTGCCCCGCACAACCACCTCATAGACAGCGTAGTAGTACTTCTCGAGGGGGTCACTGTGCCTTCTTCCAAGCAGAGCATCCCCGAGAGTATGGAGTTTAGTGAAATTGATCCTTAGGTTTGTCATCGTAATGAGCTCTGGAGGAAAAGAAATCAAGAGCCCAAGTTCACTTGAAAATGAAGAGGGTCAAATCTTCAGCTTGCATTGAACATCCAGTAATTCCCCCATATTGAAGAAATAGTTAAAATGAATACTGGTCATGACCAGTAACCCACAGTGTTGGGGCACGGACACTGTCCTGGCACACAGCTAAATAAGTGTTATGGACCTTCCCTGGCACAGCCCTGGCCCGGCCAAGCTGTGTCTCCCCATCCAGTGCCTCCTGGGCCCATGCAGAGCTCCAGGGCTGCTCCCAAAAGGTAGTGAGGACTAGGCCACCTGGTCCCTGAGGGAAACATAGCACAGCTGCATGGATCTGTGCAGAGCTGGGCTGTTTGCCTACTGGGCTAGGGGACAAGGCCAGCCCATTTTATTTTTTAATACAGATGTCTCCCTATGATCTTTAGGGATTAATTTTCAATATCCCTGATCTACAGCAGCTGAGCTTTTGACCCTCTCAGTGTACAAAACAAGCAACACCAGCAAAGTATCTTCAGAGGAAACCTGCACTGTTCTTACCTTGGATATATGGCACATATGGGTTTTCTATTTCAAAGCTGGGATCCAAAGCTTTTAAGACAACCTGCAAAACAAATTAAAAATAGCTCTATAAGTCATGGAAGCTATTTTTTTTGGACATAAAGTCTGTTACCCGAGACCCATTAGATACTGATTGCACTTTACAGATACCATAGAACTTAAAACCAGGTGGTGGTCCTGGTGCAGCATGTACTCTCACTCCTTCAGCCTGGCTTTGCGAGGCAAAAAGCCTTTTTGGCAGATTGATGAGTCAGGATTAGGTGTGTGCCCTTCAGCCACAGAGGCTAAGGAACTCTGATGAGGGGGGACTTTCACATTAATTTGGAAACCAGGAAAAAGCACTATAAGGCTTTGCACAAGTTGTTTTACGAGTTCATTTGGATGTGAAAATTAGAGTAAAACACTGTGGTTTTCTTTCCCTCCTACTCAGTAAAGCCAATAGCACTTCACGTCTCAGGGTTTGTACAAGTGGATCTGATGGGTACAAAAGTGAGTCCCTCAGCTCCAGAAAACTAGCCACATATGATCTCAAACACAGATTCTTAGCAATACCTCGCCTTCAGTGGAGGGCTCGATGTCTGAATATCTTGAATCACAAATGACGTCCCCCACACCCTTTGCTGGACCAGAAGAGATGTTGGGAAAATAAGCTGCACAGTCTTGTGCAAAATATCTAAATGCTTTCCAGGTCTGTCCGAAGTCAGTGGAGCGTTCAACCAGCATTGCTGCAGGCCGAAATGTCTGAAAAAAAAACACACATTATTTCAAGAATTCCTTAACCAGGTATTCATAAGACATGTCAGTTGTACCGACATTTCTGCTTGGGGGACGCCAACAGTTGCAGCTAAAATTCTGTGCTTGTGAGCTTGCAGGTGCACTACGGGAATACTGTGCTGGTTACAGGAGTCTCTAAAGAAGCTAAATTCCTCATACAAACCTCATAAGCAAAAGGGCAGGGCAACCTTTCATAGAGGTAGAAGATTGCTTTCTAAATAAGGAAATCTACATTAACAGTGTAGGAATTCTGTAGAAAAAAAGTGTGCAACCATCTGGATGGATCATAATGGGTATGCATAAGAAGACTGAATTAAACTTGAAAGAGCAGCCTCAGTTCAGAAATGCCCTAAAATGTTTGGGCTTAATGTTGCATATTTTTTTTTTAGCTGTAGTTCTTGGATTTATAGAAAATAGGACCAGAAGGCACATGAATGGGAAGCCATTCAGTATATCCACCTCCCCTAAGGCAGGATCAACTATAACCATACTTGACAGGTGTTTATCTAACCTGCTCTTACAAACCTCTAAAGATGATGCTTTCACTGCTTCTCTAAGCAATTATTCCTGTGGTTAAATAATTAGTGTATAAAATTACATGAAAGCTCCGGTAAAAGATATGCATGTAGTACCTTAAAGGTCAGGATAAGGTGGCTGAACTGGAATAAAGTTTCTAGGTCCAGTCTGATGCTGACATGGTCAATACCTGAAAAGAGAATGAAAATGAAGAGCACAACACACACGTTGGAGGGGCTGCTAAGGCAGCTTTCCTTGGGGGATTTAAAGATGCCTTTTTCCAGCACAACAGCCATGCTCTTTGGGGCATCCTGTGAGCAGAAACCCAGAGTGGGACCCACAATGCTGTGAGTCAGAGGCTGCATGAAACGGTTGAAGGTCCTGCTCAGACCATTCAGACTGTAGATGACGGTGATGGGTTCTGGGTTCATGTCTTTTGGTAACCACTTAGATTTTTCTTAATTCCACTCAAATGATTTGCTTATTTCTGACAGAAATGCAAAACAATACAAAATATGGGGTTTTCTTCGTGCTAAATTGATCTTTTAAACCCTTCTATATCGACAGACCTGAAAGTGTCATGAGCAAAGCTACCACTCCAGACATTTTCCAAAAGTGCAACAGACATAGATTAAACAAACAAACAAACAAACAAAAACAATTCACACATTCTCTGTAGAGAGTTGCAGGAGCTCAGCTGATATCACTGTTCACATCTGCATGCACCATCCTTGGACTCCTGCTGACCAGGCTATGCATGAGACCCAGAGGAAAGATGAGGAGAGCAAGGAAGAATCCTTTCACAGCTGGCCCACAGCTCTATATAGTGTGGTGCCACACACTGGTGACAGTTCCTTGGTAAACATCATGAAAAAAGAAGACTTAGGAATTTTTAGTTGGATACACAAAGTAGTGGCAACATAATTTTAATTTTTCTATGCCTAATTTCCAAATAGTCAAACATACATTCACTGTATGCCAAATAAGATAGAGTAAATGATATTCCTCCTATTATGCCTTCACAGAGAAGATGCAAGAATATATAAATTGATGTCAGTGGAGAACTACTATGGAGAAGCTTGTAACAAAATTAACATGGGCAATATAAGGGTGCTGGTAGCCAGGCTTTATTTAATTATTCACTAAAATATGAGTACTTTTTACTGCAAGCACTACTTGTGTTAAATGGGTCTTTGTGCTTTGCCTACTCTGTCACTATGCATCTGTAGGCAAATGCACCTTGTACTGCTGAATCAAAGAGTACACGTGGTCTTCATGAAGGCCAAGTGGTGGATAACAATTACGGAAGTGAATCTAACCACGTTTCATCGATGAAACTTACCGTTTTCTGACTGCCACCACTTTTTTTTCCTATCAGGCTCAAAAGTTGTGATAACGTTTTCAATCATGTGACTGTTGTGCTGCGTATAGGGATTGTATGGGTATCTGGAATCACAGAGAAAGCACTTCTGTTCAGCCTAGAAAACAAAACAAGCAGGATAAAGGATAAGTTTCATCTCTTCTCTAAAGATCAGGTGGATGTACACGTATTTCTGTGATTGCAGGTTCTGGCCTGGAGCAGGATTGCAGAGGGGATGCAAGGGAGGACTGGATCCTTCAGGGACTGAGGAAGCCTTGAAGAGGAACATTCACTACATCATTCATATGTTTGTTTGTTTGTTTGTTTGTTTCTCTCTTTTTTGCACATTTCCTTGCACCTTGGAGGTGTTGCTAGGAGCAGCAGCCAGGTACAATTGTGCAAGTGGAAAGCAAGTCTGGATCCAGGTAAAATGTAAGTGGTTTGGGCTGACACCACCACCCAAAACACTGCCAGTGCCTTCTGTAGGCAGTGTGGAGTGGGAAAAGCTTAAAAACAACGCAAAGGAGGAAAAGTGGGATGTCAATAGGATGACAGGGAAGACACAAGGAGAGGTGACAAGGTGAACATGCCAGCTGGGCAGATGAACCTTGCAGAGCTGCGTGGACCAGCACAAGCTGAGTGTGACAGCAGGCAGGCAGCAGGGAGCTAGGCATAGCCCAGCACCCTGCAGGGGAAGAAGGAGGAGGCACGGATTCAGCGCCTTGGCTGAGGCTGCCAGGGATTCAGATGAAAGCACAAAGTCAAGGTCAGTGGCTGGAAATGGTCAGAGGCCAGGCTGGAAATGACTGGAAAGGGACTGGGGCAGAAGTGCCCACCCAGCACGCTCAGGATGTGCAGGGAAATGCTAGGAACAGTTTGCATGTGTATCATAGAACGGCTTGGGTTGGAAGGGGCCTTAAAGATCATCTAACTCCAGCCCCCTGCCATAGGCAGGGGTGCTACCCACTAGATCAGCTTGGCCAAGTGGCAGCTTTCATGTATTATGAAATCACCTAGGAATTATTCACGTTTAAATGAATAAACATATAGAGGTTTGCAGGTGTGCTATGATCCATGAGTTTTAAATATTACAATAAATATATACTTAAATATTACGATAAATGTATGTCATATTTAGCCATTCTACACAGCACTTCGCGGCCTATGATGAAAATACAATTTATAAGACAAGACAGAAGCACAAAAAATACTCAGTCATCTCATTTTACAAAGCTCGGGTAAGGAGAGCTCCAGTTATCTCAGCATTTGGCAGGACGGTGCACACCCACGCTCTGGCTTATATAGACACACTCAGTATGACACTCATTCAACTTATGTTTAAGGTTGCACCGTAACAACCTTTCTGTGCCCCAAATGACAAGCATGTGCATGTCCCCGTAGGCAGGTCTGCCAGATCCCATCTGCCCCTGAAGCACGCAGCTTTACACTCTCCTCAGCACCGCGTTCTCTTTCTTTTCTTTTCTAAACATAACATGCAATCATAGGGCCAAAACCCACTTAACCTACATTTAGAAACAAATAGAGACGTTATTCGAAGTAAGACTGACAATTATTTAAAGTGCTTCTTTTCAAACACAAAGAAGTAAAACTCTTTTTTTTTTTTTCAATCTGAATTTTCATTAAACACCCTAACCAAGCCTGGGCTTTCAGCAGCTTGCCACGCTGACTGACAAACTTCCACACGCTGGGACTGCTCTTGTCACAGTGCTCTTGTCATGGCACAGGTCATCGGGAGGGGAATCTGGGAAGGAAGAACTCGACTTCGCAAGGCGTGAAGCTTCCTGGCTTGCTTCCAGCAAAGTGTTCAAGAGTGTGCTGGCGGGAAAGAGAACTGATTTCAGCAGGACTCCCTATATTCTTTAGGTGGCACGCATGTTTAAGGGGAGCTGGTACAGCAGATTGCATTGCTAGAACATAAAAACATCTCTGGGAAGCAGCAGGACTTGTAACTCTCGTTGTCTTCAGGAGACAGTCACTGAGGGTGAAGATGCATCAAGGCAGCATTAAATCACAGGGATTATTGCAGGAACAGCTGTTCCTTTTCGAGTCTGTATTTACATAATACAAAGGATAAGTACAGGCAAGTGAAAATATTATTTTTTTACCACTCTTTGATCTCCTTTTAAAAAGACAAAAAAGGCAGCCGTACAGCCAAGGGCCAGAAATGCAACATCTCAGAGACGACTCCTTGTGCCTCACTACCAAGCTGCACCAAGGCTCAGAGCATAGCCAGCAATTCAGTGCCCAGGATCCATTTGTTCAAACAACCTGGGGAAAAACTGCAAAGAGTGAAGAGCAGCTCAAGTGATCTTTCAGAAGGGGAGAAAGATATTTACATTTTGCAGAAAAATGAAGTTGCCTTGAGTAACTTGGAGCAGTGCTTGGTGTCATCTCAGTATGGCAGAGCTTTACACTGTAGATGTGTCACAGCACTTTGCCAAAAGGTCATAAACTAAGTATTTTCAATTGCTTATAAATGAAGTGACATTTTATTAACTTCCTCTTTAGCCTACAAATGGTAGTTAGTGAAAATACTTCTGCTTGCAAGAATTTATTAGCTCAGTGGGGCCAAGTCCTCCAGGATGTGCTGCAAGGGAGTCTGTTTCTGCTGGACAGTGTTCCCACAAGTTCAGTGGACCCACAGGGTCTCCACAGCGGCTTCCCCAAGAGGGATCCATTTAATTGCCCACATTTTGTGTTTGCCTACCTACCCACAAGGCCAAAGACCGCAGCTTTTCCTCTGCCAGAAAGGGCTTTTTAGCTTTCATCAGTGTTGGTCTTCCTTCAGATCAAACAACATGAGAGGATGCAGTGTGAATCTCTTAACGGGCTGCCTCAGGTCTCAGCACTGCATGGGATGTGTCCCTCAACACAGAGATGTCAAGGACCACGTTCATCCTGCTAAGCACTCACACACACACAAACTGTGGTCTTCATCTCCGAGCAGGGAAAGACTGGCAGACCAAAGCTGACTCAGAAAACCCCGTGCTCATTTGCATCATGGATATTTCTCCCTCTGGAGAAACTGTGTATCACTGGGAAGGCTGTGTGCTGCTTTCGCCAAACCCTCCATATGTGCTGCAATAAGGCACAGCCTTACACCAGGCATATTTCATGCTGTCTCACGATTATTCAAACAACTCCAGTAGAAGCTTCACAGTCTGGTCAACTTCTTTTACAGACAAGAACATCATTAGTAAGCAGAGATCAGTTTACTGAAAAAGAAGAGCAAACCAACCTCGAGGTAGCCTATAATGCAGTATTTCTGAGGGCTCTTCATCCCACAGGTCGATGAGGCTGTTAATTGCTTGCTGCGACCCAGGAGGAGGTCCCCAATGGCTGGGTGGCAGGACCCAGCACCACAATCATCCTGTGCCTGCTGGGGTCTTATCCGCACTGAGCATAGAAGAAAATCAGAGACAGTTGAAATTAGTTCATGTACTCAGCAATACTCTCTGGAGAAAAACAGTTATGTTCTGACATCAGCATAAAAGTAAATTCTTTGTCTATTTTCTTTTTGTACTTAATCATATCCTCTCTGAACCTAGAGGAGCTTTGCTCATGAACACACCTGCTGCAAAATCATGAAAAAAAATACACCTAGCATATTGCAAATTTATGCTAAAACTTAAATAATCTGCACTCTATTGCTCATCAAACATGCCGGTCTGCTAGGAGTAATAACATATGATGTGTCCGATCCTGGTATACTCAGAGACAGCACTACTGCAGCAGAATCACAGGCATTACAATCGACTTAGATAGGAAGAAAAGAAGAAATTCCTTATTACGAGTGTGATGAGGCCCTGGCACAGGCTGCCCAGGGAAGCTGTGATGCCCCATCCCTGGAGGTGTTCAAGGCCAGGCTGGATGGGGCTTTGGGCAACCTGGGCTGGTGGGAGGTATCTCTGCCCAAGGCAGAGGGTTGGAAAGGGTCTTTAAGGTCCCTTACAACCCAAACCATTCTGTGATTCTCTGACTTTGTCAGCAGAACCAGATTCTGATTCATTCTGCTGATTTCTGCTGAGTTGTCCCAGTTGTACTGATGGAACTGAGTACAGGTATGAAGACAGGGGTCCTTATGATTTTCTGGTGATCTGCAATGAACATCCTGATCCAGTCCCAGCACCCTCTGTTCAGAACCCATGGAATGGTCATTAATAATTAATCAGAATAATTCAGGGTTCTGTTAATAATTGTGATTATTTTTGGTTTGTTTGACAAGAATTTAATTTTTTTTTTTCATTATGTCAAGACTTCCCTTACAGGGCTTGTCCTTTTAAACAAGTTCTGTCCTGAAACCCTGAAAAGGAATGGGTACCTTGGAGGCTTTATCTGCTCAGCTTTACTTGGCTCAACTTGTTATAAAAAGTGCAGTTAAAAAAAATAGAATCAATATGCGAAGATCCCACAGGGACATGAGGAGCAATAACGCAATTACAGCAGTAAATACGCATTATTTACTAGGAATGGTTGTACAAACTGCTGCAACATCCAGATTTCAGTTTGTGGCTCACGCTATACTTCAGGCAATCAATGAAGCTTGACTCATTAAGTATAAAACAATGCATATGTATGGTTGGCTTGCCTTTCTTTATTTATCCATTTATTTATCCATATTTATTTTATTATTTTCTTTATTTATTTATCTTTATTTATTATTCTTTATTTATGTATTAGCTGTTAGCAGGCATTGATCGCCCACTTCAGGACCTGTTTCAGATTCAATCACAATGTGTATCTTTTTGTATGTAAAGCTTTCACATCACTCATAGCTCCGAGGCAGCAGAGTGGGGAATAAGGGCTCACTATCACATGCATTTTAATAGTGTATATAAAAGAAGTACTCTAGCAAAATCTTGGAGAGACACATAAAGGATGTGTTAGTATTTCAAAATTGGCTAGAATGACTGTAACATGCGTACTTACTGAGAAGCGACAGCAGGGCCAGCCCAAGCCTCATGCCTCTGTGTGGAGCTCAGGGTGGTCTGATGAAGAGAAGTCCTGGCGGGTCACACAGTGCTCTGCCGCACAAGGGCACGCCTTGTGCATGGGCTTCTGCAGGACTATCCTTCAGCAAAATGAAGGAACAAAATAAAAACCATCACGATTGAAAGGAAACCCTGGTTATGATTTTGTTCTAGCAGAAATTTCTCATGACAGAGTTTTCAGTGCTCAGAATGGGATCAGAGGGACACCTCCCATATGCTTTAGCAGAAGATCATAAAAACATATTCAGATAGTTTGAAATAATAAAAAAAAAAATGCTATCAGCAAAAATATTGTAGTATTTGAATATCAGCTATTTAATCCTAACTAGATTCAACAGGGCTGTTTGAGGACATCTAACCCCTTCTCTGGACGTTCTTCTTTCTTTGCACTGACTTCAAACAAAGCCAGAGGTCCTAATGTAGATGCTACCAATAAATGCTTGAAGTCAGGTGCTACAAATTTTGGCCTTGTCAGAGACAAAACTGTAACTGGATCTTTAAGTACAGTGAGGAAAAATGGGTAATGTCAGTATCAGTGCAAAATACTTATATAGTGGAGTCCTCAGCTGGAACCCAAGGCAGGCTTATTGTGGTATTTACTTCACATCCTTCCTCCTACCACATGTAAGAAGATAGGACTTGCCAACACAAAATCTCTATTAGAAAAACAGAAGGCAGCCATGGGTGGAAAAGATGACCCAGCATCCAGCCACCAAGTAGAGCTCCCAAACCACAGCCTGACTCCAAATCTGTGCCTTCCATTTCTGTCTTCATCTGTAGGCATCAGCGGGACCAGCGTGTCCTGATGCAGCTGTTTCCTGAGGTGTCCCCATGCTAGCACACACAACGTGCTGCTTCTTGGCTCTATTCCTGTTCCTCACCTTCATTCAGCTGTCACTACCCTCCCTGCATGAGCTAAAATGAAATGCCCCAGTGTGTCAGAGTAGAGGAACTCGTCACTTAAGAAACAAAGGCATTTAAAGTATTCCAGATTTTACAGGCTCCACATAGGCTTGTTTCACACAGTCCCATCCAGTACACGGGAGAATAGCCATACCTGCATGGCTGTTTCAACAACCATAGGTAGAGAAAGCTATAAGGGGCCACCAGAATTTCATTCTCGTTTGGTTTCTGTCATTTGCCACAACCACGGAGAGCCTGGTGTGCTACAGTGAGATGATGCTGGCTAGCATCATGCAGCTGCACCTTTTCCCCTGTCTACAGAGAGAACTGGCAGCCAAGACAGTATCAAGCAGAACAAAGAAAATGTCCTACTAAGATGGACTTCAAATTTCATAGTCTGTGAGAATAATGAACAAACTCAGAGATGACCTTAAATGCAACCATTGTGACAGCACTGCAGTAAAACATGGGTATCCAGCAGGAGCAATCTACCCATCTTGGTGGTTACATGTCCCAGTCATACTCCACACCAATGATGTTCTTTATACATAGCTCACTTTAACAGATAAACAAAGACCAGCAAAACCCCAACAATACTTCAGTTCCACGCTTAGCAGGAAAATGAAATAGCGGAGATGTCTTACCTGTATTTCAGACAGCCAAGTGTTTCAGCTCGAAGTGAACAGCACAGAATGAGAGAAGCAAGTAAAGGCATACCTGAGCACTTCAGCCGAACAAGATCACGCGTCCCCCGAGGCACCGAGGTGTAGGTGCGAATGAGACCTGGCCTGCAACCTGCCAAGGGGGTGATTTGTGAAGTCATTCTGCCGGGGCTTCTGGCATTAGCAAGTACAAGCAGTGAATGAACACAGTGACAGGCAGAAAAAGTTCACACAACTCAGAAGAGTGGGATTCTTAAAAAACAACCCTCTAATTGTTGTATGACTGAACAACTGTTGAATTGTTCTGTTTTGCACCCATACCTTGAAGTCTTCACCTTTGCGTTGCATCAGAAGTCCAGTGGCAGTGGTTTAACTGAGCGTGGTCTAAAGGACTCCTCCTCACAGCAGGGGTGCAAAGCGTCTGAAAGGACCTGGTTTTGGTTTTGAGGTGATTGTAAATGTCCCCACCCAAAAGCCGTGATCAAAGCCCACGTGGACATATCAAGCCAGCTGCAATTTAGCTAAAGCTCTGGATCAATGGCATGAACTCTTTTTATTTATTTTTACTTATGTATATTTATTTTATTTTTAAAATTAAAGCTAAAGACACCCTGGCAGCTTGAGATACAGTCACAGCATTGAATTTCAGCATGTTCTGCCTGTGACTACCCTCACCGGCAAGCACGGGCAGGGTGGTGAGGCCTACCCCGCCATCATGAGAAGCTCTGTGATGGAGCAGCTCCAGGATGGCACTCACCTGCTTGTGCTTAAAACCATTTTTTGATGTCTTTACCAAAATCTGTGTCACTTTAATTTCAATTTTCAGAACAGCAGACCCTCCTGGATACATATATTTGGTTTTAATATATTTGTTATCAGCTTTTTTTCTGACTGCTAGTAAGGCCTAATTCACAGTTGTCTGTAAAGCATCACATCTTCAAATAAAAGGTTTTCTAAATGTGTAAAATATATGTTTTATATAATAATAACTTCTTTTCTTTTGGTAGTTCCTATTCTTTCAAAAAAACACACAAAAAACAGAAAAACAAACAAACAAAAAACAGGGAGTTGCTCTTTAATCATATTGTACTGTTCAGTGCTATGTATCTTCTACCTTTACTTTGAGTGTTCACTCTAGCAGTAATAATGCATATACCTAGATTTTTGGAAATTATCTTCTACAAGTTAATGTAGAAATTACCTACAAGACACTTTTCAGGCTAATTTAATCTGCATTTTTTTTTAGTATTCATAAAAGATCAATTATTTATTTAAATTTATATTATGTTGATTATTATTTTTATTTAGTGAGTTTCAATGTTAAGAAATAATCAACTAAGTGATAAATTAAGATATTAATTCTACTTTTTATGTGTAAGCAGGATGTCAAGTGCACTCTGAAAGAATGACATTTAACTGAAGAAATCGTTATCGCAATGCTACTAAATTATAGAGTGGTTGATGTTTTATTAGCATATTTGGTAGGGAATTCAGACTTAGTTACAGACAAGTTATGTGAGGAGTGAATATGAAGGAAGATTTATTTCCAGAATATAGCTGATCCTGTGTTTTGATTTATGTAGGATCCCATACAAAAAGGAGGTTTTAAACTGCTTGAGGCAGGGATTAAGAAACTTTTTTTTTTTGCTTCTTTAATCTCTCCCTGGGTAAAGGATCTGGATTTATAATGCATCACTCGTCCCATGCTGGCTGGAGGGTAGATAGCACTGGTGCATGATTTTTCAAGTCATCACAGATCCTATGGGCGTCATTTCTTAGGCCCAAGGCATATCCTTAACACATACGAAGGACAGGAATTACTAGCACTTCGGCATATTTTCCCTTCATAGGCACCAACCAGCAGTGAGGAAAGTGGGATGAGTAGAGGCACCAGCCCTGACAGCCTCTGTGCACCAGCCACGCTTCAGAGTGTGGCACAAGCCCCTGCAGGTGCATGCTTTCCTCTGATGAACATGTGGAATAAACACATCTCTACGGGTACGTGGATTTTTTCCCTTTAATGAAAATTTCAAAAACATCAGAGAAATAATACAAATAATTTATCTTAAAAAAAAAAAAAAAAAAAGAAAAAGAAAAAAGAAAAATGACAAGAAATAAAATAATTTGAGCCTGGGATTATTCCTGCCATGTGAAAAATAAGTACTTAATCTAAACAAATTACCTGGGCTTCATGAAGTCCATGGAGAAAGACAAGGACCCTGCAGGCCCATCCTACCATATTTTTTAGATGCTTACCTAAAGGGATAAATCACCTTCTGGAGTATCCACTGCTTTCCTTTGGGTATGGCAGCCCTGTTCCCTAGCTTAGACCCGATGCCTACATTTTAAGCACCTAAAGTGTACTTAGATGAATCCCATCCATAAAGAACTAGACAAAATTGTAAATGAAATCTAATGGTCTGAAAGGCAAAAACATCTTGCTACATTTCTATCTTTCCCTTTTAGTTTCTGCTCTCATTTCTTCCAGCCTACCTTTTGTTTCAAGTGTCATTTCTCAAAGGTAAGAGCGTGTGTTTTTGATTTTCCTCATGTTGACAGAATTAAATAATACAAACAGAACAAAGCATAAGCTCACAATAAAATAAGAGAAATATTGTATTTGAAAGATTTGATCAGTAGAGCACTGGGGACAGCAGGACAATACACATTGTCATTTGCTCTGAAAAATAGAAATTATCTTTGTGAAAGAGTCTAGGGCACAGGCAGAAATAACTCTGCTATGACCCAGAGCATGGCACAGCAAAAATCAAACAACTGACCAAGAGGCTAAACTCAGCAATTTGTGCTCTGCTCCTCTGCGAGGCAAATTCTGCATCCTGGAGCAAATAACTACTGCTAGAGTTTTATTTAATTGTTACTTGGATAAACTTCTCCACATTTCAAAAGGATGTAAAGCATACTTACACTTTTTGAGATGCTTCTTCATTTTTTAACAGTCACAGCACCTGCAGTGCCCTGCACCTTTTGTGTGAGAGTCTGGTATTTGAAGCCTTTGGTTTCTTCACCACAAGCAAGAAATCCAGTTTCAACTTGCATGTTATCTCCCTGGCAGGCACAGCATTGCTGATGGTTGTAATCAACACTAAGGAGAAAAAAAAAAAAAAAGACAGGGTGATGAACTGTATTATTTTAAATTATCAGTGTAATTTTCAAAGTGCTATTCAAGATATATATGTATTCGAGATTTAATGTTTCATGAGGTCCTGACACTTCTAAGCTGACAGTTCAACTGGCAGGATGAAAAGTCTGGCACCTAGCCTGATTTCATATTAGTTTATTTGGGATCCGTGGGTTCATGCAGCACAACTGAATGACACTATTTCTAGGAGCCTTTGACCATTGATGAAGCAGAGTACCTGACATTTTTCACTTTTCTTTTCACTGCTTATTGGCCTATTAACCAGAAACAATTATTCCTCCTAAATCCAAGAGAAGTGTTGTGCACGAAAACACAACAGAAATGACAAATATGCAGAAAGAAAGGTAATATGCTCAGGAAGAAACAAGTGAAGAAACACATAAGGAAGAGGAAGCCAAAGAGCTTTTTTGGCCTCCACATACTTAACACAAGGAGAAGTTGCATCTGGAAGTTAATCTATGTACCCTTCCTCCACAGCCAAGAGGAAGATATGTGTTCCAGGTATCTATTTTTCCCACCTGTGTTTTGTTGTTGTTTTCTTTTGTTATTTTTGGCAGTTTAACTCCCTGAACTACCACTGTGTCTGGGTCCCAAATACCCCAATATACCTGAATGCCCCACACCAGCATTACCTGGCATCCCCCACCCTTGCCCATGGCTCAGGCTGGGGCCATCCGACCCTGTCCCAGAGATGCCACAGGTGTACTTGGCTCTGACTCCTGGAAGGACCTTGGAAGATGGACCTTGGACCCATGTTGCACCTTGGTATTCAGTTCTGCCTCTGGCTCCAATCTTTGTTCTCAACTGGACCTCCTAGATGAACCCCAAGGCTGCTTCAGCCCTTATCATGTTTGAGGGTTTTGAAGAACCCCAATACCAGTACCCAGCTCTGGCCACCATGTCCAGATCCTGTGCGACTGTGCCCACTGGGACATACCACTACGTGGGACCAGACACACTAGTGTTAATGCCAGAGGTGTGGAAAAAGGCTGGAGAGAACAGTTCTCCAGCAGAGAACTGGAAGATCAGTGAAGCCACGTGGTAAACCAAACGCCTAGGTACTCTGAATGCCCTCAATACAAAGAAAGCAGATTTACCCTCTCAAGCACACTCTTGGCTTTATTCAGCCCCTGCATACAAGTTTATTGAATGAGATTTACCTGTATGCTCTAAAAACATACAGTTAATCATAACTTGTCTCAAAACATCAAGCCATATTTTGACAAATAAAAGATGAAATACATTCCACAGCAAACCACTGATTCCAACTGCTACATATACCTTCTGTTGCCTAACTTGGCAACATACGCAGCTAAACTGACATTTGGGAGATTTTCCACTTCTCAGCTCCAAGTGAAATTTAATACAAAGGCTTCTGGGGAGTATTTAAATCTCTCAACATATACATGCTTATTACCCAAAAGCATGATAGAATGATGGCTGGCTGGCTGTCAGCTGTTCGGTTGTATCTGTGTCTGCCCTGTAACATCTGGAATCTGTACAAACAAAGAAGCATCACACATAAGTCATGCACAAAGTAAGTGAGGAGAAGGATTAGATTTTGTCATGGACCCCAGCGATGTAACTGATGTAACAGCAGCACAGCAGTAACACAGCATGCTAGCAAACTGCAAACTGGTGCATATAATTATACGATTTGCCCAGGATCAAGAATACATAACCTCTACTTTATCTTTCTCACAAGTACTTAATAACTCCAGATGGAGACAATAGGAAAATTAATGTCTCCCTTCACTTTCCTGCTCTCCCTTTGCCACATGGAGGGGAAGCGTTGTCACTGCCAGGCAGTTGAAAACCCAGCCAAGCTCAGCAAATGCCAGCAGCAAACCTGGAGAGAAGGAAAGCCCCCTTGCTTTCAAATGCTATCGTTCAGGCAGCTCCTTTTTGGCAAAAGAAGGTAGGAAGCAATTCTCCCTTGCTGACCATCTGTAAGAACATTTCAACAGTTGGTTTGTTTGCACGTTGACCATCCCTTCCCACCAGTCTGTGAATGCTGTTATCCTGTGCTCCCTGCATGGAGTCAAGGGGGTGGGAGTCTGTGAACATCGGGCAGGTGGCACTTCAGAGCCTGCTGTATCTTTAGGGATAGGCAGCCTGCAACAGAAAACAGGGTAGAAAAGGACCAGAGCTGTGAGGAAGCCAAGGTCAGTTTGAAGCTGAGAGGGTGGGAAAGAAAACAGACTGATCCAGTAATCCCAGCAGGGAAAAGATTTAATGTTTTAAGAAGGACCATGGGTACTCACAGGGACATAAACTGGTCACAGTAAGATCTGGGCAGGGAATTACCAAGGTGTTGGAAGTTGTGGCTTAGTCAGGTGGATATGTTAGAAGTGCTGCATGTTAGGAGTCAAGAAGAAAAGCAGTCACCCAGGAATGGGGGCGGAAAAAAACAACCAAAAAAAAACAAACAAACAAAAAAAACAAACCAGGGCTATCCACAAGCATGGCTACAAGACCTCTGTTCACTGCCTGGACAGATCTGTATGGAAATACAACGTTTGTTAAAAGAGCCGGGTGCATTAGACCTACCGGGCATGTTATGGTGCTCCCGTAAGAGTATCCTGACCCCTTCAGACTGCCTTGCAGAAGTGCTCTGGAAATTAACTAAAACCGTGGTCCTTGCTGATTGCCAAATGACACTTAGGCTAGAGAAAGCTTAATTAACAGCTGTTATTTTTGCTAGTTTCAGCTGTCACCAATTATATTTAAATTGATAGAGAAAATAACAGGCATGGTAAAACAAAGCAAAACAAAACAATAGAGATGGAGTTAATGTTCTTCATTGTTAAAACTAAACCAAATTTTGCTTCTTATAAAGCAAAACCTTTCTAGTGATTTGTTGAGATTTTCTTAAAACCTGTTTGGGTTGGCAGAACATCAAGGGTATAAATTTCAAGGAATCTCTACAGATATATTGCTTATAGAACCCAAACAACCAAATGTGCATACTTAACAGGTTTCATAAGAAATTTGGGGAATCTCATTCTACTGATTGAGCATCAATTTATGAACATTTATGTTACTTGTATATTTGTAACACCACATGGATCACAAAAACCTGAAATGTTTTGATAAAATACTGGTAAGCAAAATTATTAATATTTTTGAATATTCACGGTCAACATCAACTCACATATGCTCACCCAAACCTCCCCTTGATCTCTGAAATATACTTTAGTGTCTGTTATGCAATTAACAAACAGAAATTCCTTTTCCCCTATTAGAGGAAAATCATTCCTATCCTTCCATCATGCCAGCTGACACAATTCTCAGCCAGGTAGCCCTGCAGAAACCCAGATAATTTCTACCACCCAGAGCACTGCTTTTAAGACCAGAGATGCTTTTTAAGACTACAGCTTTATGCTGGGAAGCAGCAAAGAAGAGAAATAAAAACAGTTTATGATGATTTGTGAATAAAACTTCAAAGAAACTTTGAAACTTTGAGAAACCTATTTATTAATGGCTATGGGGTTTGTTTGTTTGTTTTGCTCCCCAGTAAAACTGTGTTCCACAGAATGGAAAACAAAACATTAAAATCAAAGAAATATGGAAGGTCTCACAATTTAAACGAGTGGAAGTATCTCTGTCTCCTGATAGTTGCTGGCCGTGTGCTGAGTGTTTAGCCAATTCAAGAAGCCTTTATGCCAAAGGATTAGTGTTTTTATGTAACTTTATCAATTATCAAAATATTACTGTTTTGTAATCACGATCTAATTACTAAAAATAGCCAAGTGGTGATAGATCGGGATTTATTACTAACCAGATGATCATCATCTCACAAACTGACATTTGTAATCCGGACAGGAATTCAGCTCAGAGACTTCAGTTACCTTCCTCCCTGCCACATGCCACACCATCTATCAACAACGTATAGCAAATCTCTGCTGAATGCAAGACACAACTCCAAATTAGTTACCTGTCTACACCAAACAATTTAAATTCTTGGGGAAAGGAAAAAAATAAAACAAGACCACACTATAACATCTTTAACTGCAGCTTTCATAGTACTTCACTCAAGGGCAATACTTATCCCAGCTTCCATGTGAGTGAAGTACAAGCCTCAGTAGCAGCTGTATTAAATTGCATTTAAAATGCTAGCCAAGTCACAGAAATATTGAAAAGAATTAGGATTAATGTTCCTTAAAAAGACTCATAGTGGTTAATGATTTCAGATTCCACAGAATGGAGCCAACCTACTTATGTGATGAATTTGCTTTAACTGGGATTTTTTCAGATAGCTTAAGTAGCTGTAACACATTTTTCCTTTTGGTTAATTGGGCTCTTGTGCATTGTGAGACCCTGTGAAAATAAATGCTCATAACGATAATTTTAAAAATGATCTCAAAAAAAACAAAACAAAACAAAAAAAAAAAAAAACAGAAGTGGCACTGAACTGGAAAAATGTTGTAAATAGAGATAAAGGTCTCCTTTAATTGCCACTTGTTTTTATTTAAACTAGCTACAGATGCACCGAGAAAATGGAATACTTAGAAGACTGTAAAGAAATAAGACTAAAATAATGACTGCTATTTGTATCACAGCATTTGCAATTCCTGTTTATGGAGGAATGGGGATTTCCATCCAGGTTTTAGGCAAAGAAACAGTGCTTTTGGCCACGCAATGCCAGAATACACACGCTATGCACTTGCTGCAGTGATTTAAATAAATGTCAGGACTACAGAATTGTAGATCCCTGCACCCAAAGGGAAGAAGAACATCCAGAAACATTTCCTGACCATACTGTTTGTAAGAGAAGGCTTCCATAAGAGTCAGTACTTGGCCAACAGTCAGAAGCCTGGAGGAAATACAGGCTGAGGTCTTTGACACATGCTAAAATACCTCATTCTGAGATGCCCCATCAACTCTTCCTTTTCAGAGGGTGGTTTCAGATATTTGGTGGTCTACCAAGCATACTGGGAGACTGATTTTGCAAGCTGTGAGCCTGCAAGGGCTTCCCAATAAAAAATTATTCTGATAAATATAGGAAGCAAAGTTAACAGGGAAAGAAAAGCAATTCCACACCTCATGCAGTCTCTGCAGCTCTCCTTGCATCGATTCCCTGGTGCCTGCCAGCAAAGCCAGGTTCACTGCTTTGCTCCCAAGGAAAGCAGGACGTGCTCCTCTGCTCCTCAGCCTCACACAGCTCTCCCCTCCATCCGAGTTCCTTAACAAAGAGGGATTGCAAGACAGAAGGACAGACACACAGCAAAAGACCAATGAAATTACAGTATCTTTGGCAATTCATATTATCAATGAAGACTCCTGAGCTCCAGGCTATCAAAAATATCATAATTTGTAATTGCTGGCTCATTAATACAGGCCCATGGGGTTCTTAGGTTGGAAACCACCCAAACCCATATTTTATTGCATGGCAATCATGCTTGAGTGGGATCGTAATGAAAGGTGCAATATCGCCTGCTTATTTTCCCAACCAAGTTGAATTCATGCTGTGGGCCACATGAATGCTCTTTGAAAGGCTGTTGCTGATAATTCAGGGTGCGTATGCCAACTTAATACCAATACGCCCCCAGAAGAGGTTCTGCCCACCACCCAAATTCAGCAGCTAATGATTGGGGTGGTGTACTTAGTACTGATAGGCTGATTTATTGCCCACTTGAGATTTTTTTCCTCATAACTGGATTGCTGTACCACCACAGGGTAAGGGAACAAGTGTTACTGGAATTACTGGGTATGACCAAACCACTATGCACGTGTATTTAAAAATAAGAAAAAAAAAAAAAAAAAAAAAAAAAAAAGGAACAAAACACTACTGAAGACGTTGCTTCACAACAGACTGGCAATAAAAGAAATCATCATAAGGAATAAGACCCAGGGAACGCTTGATACTGAAACGATTTGAAGGAAAATCCCCAAATTCCCCTCAGCCCTCCTGAACCACCGAGTCCACCCCCGGGTGGGGGCAGACAAGCCCAGCAGCAGGCCCTTCTAGCCGCCTCCTCTCTCTGGTTAATGTCTCCTCGGCTCCTTCTGATTGGCTGCGCCGAGCTCCCCACCCACCCCCGTGCTGCTGCCGCTCTATGCCGCTGGGCGGCCGCCACTCGCTGCCCCCGGGTCCTCCAGGGCCGCCATTTCCCCGCCCCCGAGGCGCGGCGCCCCGCTGCCATTTCCCTCCCCGCCCCCGCGGCCACTCCCAGCCCTTATCGCCACGCTCGCCCTCCTGCACCTGTGCTTCCTTCTCCTCAAATGCCACCTCGGTGCTTCCACGTTGCGGTAAAGCGGCCCTTTTCTCCTTTCCTACTCGCGGTCCTGCCTCAGCCCCCCTGCTCTCCCCGGCCTCAAGCGTGCTCTGCCGCTGTTGCTTTTTGTCTTTATCCTCCTCTATTCTGCTAAGCCGTACGGGCGTGAGGCGTTTTGTGGGGTTTTCCCAAGGTGCTTCCCAAGCACCAAGGTACTTCAAAAATCGCTAGGGCTAACAAGTGCTTCCTTCTCCCCTCCCCCCCCCCCCCCCCCCGCCCCCCCCTTTAAATCAACTGTATTTCTACATATATGACTGCACTCGTGACTCAGAGGGCTTTGGGAGCTTGTTAGACGCTGCACTGAAATCAAAGTGTGCCTAACGGCAGCCGTGGGGCAGCCCAGTCGCCCACCTGCGGGGCCTGTGGTCGATAACTGAGTTTCTTCCTCCTTCCCTCAGGCTCCCGAAGGTAACTCGGTGCGTGCTGGTAGGCTGCCGGCACTGACGGGATGGGGAGAGCAGCAAACAGCACGCAGGTGCTCCCGGAAAGCAGCACGGTTTGAGTCAGAGCGGGCTGGTATCACAGGAGTAGTATACTCAAATAGATAACATTGGTATACCGCTCATTTTCTCTATTTTTCTTACATTCTGAAAAACATTTATTGTTTTCCCCCGTAAAATCCTGCAGAGACAGCTGTAGATACAAATATGAATATAATGGTGCAAAGCTGTAAGCGTTTTTTTTCCTGTGCTGCTTTATTCCTTTCAGAAGCGTCTCAGTGTGGCATTGAGCAGTAGTGCCAAAGCCTGTGAGCAGATTGGGTTGCTGTAGTTCGTAGCCTCTGGGAACATCTGTTGAGCATCTCTGATGCACAGCTAATAACCAGATCTCTCCGTTGCTCTTTCCAGTCCTTAGTGTTGAGAGCATTTCAAGGGAAAGCACGGCTTAGCCAGTGAAATCCCTGGCTGCTGAATAATACTCGTGAACACTGGCACCGCAGTACAAGAGCTTAAAGTCCTGTGGCTAAAGCTGCCTGCTGTTGTGCCTGAGATGAGGGAACAAATGTAGATAAAGTTGGTTTTGGCCCAGTCGTTTGCCTCTTGTAGTGTCATTCTCCTAGCCATGTTCTCTTTTTGACTCTGATACAGTTGTTCAGTTATTATAGTTGCCAAAACTATTATGACAGGTTAGAATTCAGTGAGAATGTAAGCATGTTGCTGTATCTTCTTTCCTTCTTCAAAGCCTAGTGTCCACCTGTCCCTAAAGAACAAAAAGTATTCTTTGGATCTGCTCATAGTCCTTTCTCCTTTCCAGGTTCCTTTCCTTCTCATATGCTGTTAATGCCAAGACAAACTTGGTTGTCTTCTTCAAATTGCAGTATACTTTAAGAGGCTAGCTGAAACAATTTTGTTGTGAATCTGCTTTTTTTCTCTAAGCTATTAAAAAAGGGCAAATCTGTACTCGTGCTGTGAAGCTATCACTTTCTGTGCGTTTCTGGGGTTATGCATGGATTTTTATTTGCTTGTCATCAAAAAATAGTAGTCTTCAGTCTTATTTCTGATCTATCAGTATAAATGTTTGGTGTTATGATTTAATGTTTGGTAAAATGGTTTTTCATTTGTTAAAAATCTTAAAAACTGCACTTCTCCTTTATGTAACGTTGATCTTGAGTAAGGTGTTGGTACTTCCCAAGCGATATCCAGGATCTCCCCTTCTGGCTCTAGGAAGATGTCTGTATCTCAGCTACTTGTGAACCGAGGCACTGTGGCAGTAGCACAAAGTAACCACGTTCAGTTTGGCTTTGTGAGTCTGTTCTGGTAGCAGCACCGTTGGAAAGGCTCTAGGGGACATCAGGGTTAAGGAGAAGGAAGTGCTGTGATTTTAGGGGAATTCTGGAGTTAAACAAACATTGCCGTTACTAAGGGCATAAGGTTTGTGGTGGGAGGTAGGACCCATTTATTATCTCAGCCTTAATCCCAGTCAGAAGACGTGCTTGTGAGCTCAAAATCTGGTCATTTCCCCACTACTTGTCATGTTGTGTCCCACCTCCACCCCCCAGTGAATTCAGATAGAAGATCTGATAGATGTTGCCTCCTTTTATATCCATAAACCTCTAGTGTCTAAAATAGCATAGCTACCACAGACCAGGTCACTAGTGCTTTCTCTGGTTTGCTTTTAAAAACACTTGGTGTAACAGCTTTTCTCTAACTGATCACTTTAATTCTAAACTTTACAAATTTGTGGCATCTATTCCTGCCTCTTTGGAGCACGCTATTCCTCCAGTTGGGGCATTGCTGGCCATGGATCCTGATGCAGCAGCGAGTAATGATCCTCAAGAGCCTCAGAAACTCAAAGGATTTATGGAGGGGGAGCCCTTCCACACCGGCAGCCCCTAATTCACCCTGACTACATGTAACTTACCCCAGCTCAGTGGGGCTCAGCCCCTTGGGCTGATCGGGGAGGGAGAACTCTATGTTCTCTACAGCTACCTGAAAGGAAGGTGTGGGGAGCTGGGGGTCAGCCTCTTTGCACAGGTAACTAGTGATAGGACTAGGGGGAATGGCCTCAAGTTGTGCCAGGGGAGGTTCAGGTTGGAAATGAGGAGACATTTCTTCTCAGAAGGAGCAGTCAGGCACTGGGACGGGTTGCCCAGGGAGGTGGTGGAGTCACCGTCCCTGGGGGTGTTCAAGGAGAGGTTGGACGTGGTGCTTAGGGACATGGGCTAGTGGGTGACATTGGTGGTAGGGGGGTGGTTGGACCAGGTGATCTTGGAGGGCTTTTCCAACCTTAATGATTCTATGACTCTAAAACAGCTTTTCCCTAACTGATCACTTTAATTCTGAACTCAACAAATTTGTGTTATCTGTTCTTCCCTCTTTGGAGCACGATCTTCCTCCAGCTAGAGCGTCACTGGCTTTGTGAATCCTGATGCAGTAGGGAATTAACAGTCCTCAAGAGCCTCAGGAATCCAAAGGATGTACAGTGGGGGAACCTTTCCACACTGGCAACGCCTAATTCACCCTGACTACATGCAATTTACCTCAGCTCAGCGGGGCTCAAGCGCATTCGGCTGATCCTTGACTGAGCACGGGGAGCCCCGGCACAGCTCCGCACTCGGGGCAGTTCCTCACGATAAAGGGAGGTTCTGAGCCCCTTGTAACCTCTGAAACTAATATATATAAGAGATTTTCCTTCCTACCAACATATAAGAAAACTTTATATATACATTATATTTATTTTATCTTTTCCTTCGCTCGCTCGCCAGGCGGCCGCCCCTTCCCCCCCCCCCCCCCCCCCCCCAGCCCCGTCAGCGTGTCCCCGCGCCGGGCGGCGCATGCCCGTGTGAGGGGCGAGCATGCGCGCGGCGGGCGGGCGGGGAGCGGGGCCGCGCCGGGCCGGGCCGAGCCGTGCTGCCATGGTGAGCGGGGCGGCCCCCCGCCTGCCCCCGGCTTCGCCCACCGCACGGAGACGCCACAGGTACGGGGGGGGGAGGCGGGGACGGGGCACGGCTCGGCCCGGCTCGGCTCCAAGCGGGAGAGCGGCGGGGCTGAGCCGGTCCTTGGGTGTGTGGGGTGTTTGTGCCGGGGGGCTGGGTGGGGGTCTGCCTATTGAGCCCCATGGGGTGCAGGTGGCTATGGGGTCGTGGGGTGGTGGAGGGGCGTAGTGTGCGTGTTACTGGGGCCTGAGAGGGGCATGGAGGAAGGTAACGTGTCCCTCAGGGCCCTATAAATGGGATATGTGTATGGGATTAAAGACATATCAACAACACGGTGCTTGCAGATTAAAGAAATGCCCATATCTACCTGCACAAGGTGGTTTAGCAAGTTTCCTATTAAAGCACTTTCAAATTCTCTTAGTTTGTTGTGTTTCCACACATGATACAAAAGGTGTGGAGAACGTGCAGTGGGGCTGAACCGATGCCAGGGCTGTCTGTAGGATGGCAGGCAACTCTGTCCAGTGTTTCCTCTGTGCTAATAAATGTTATGGCTCCAGTCACTGCAGCAAAGCAACAGTTTCACTGTATTGTTGTGCCTAAGTTTTCCAGCTTTTCCCTAAATTGCTTTAAGTGCAGTTGAGATGATCCCATAAACCACAGCTATGTAGTGTAGTAAGGACAGGACCTTCCAAACCTCCCTTTCCAGATTATTTTTTTGTTTGATGCTGTATAACCAAACTTCTTTTCCAGCATCCATCTTTTCTCCCTGCTCTAACTGCATTTTCCTTGAATCCTCTGCAGCGCACAGTATTATTTTGTTGGTCACTGGCTGATTTGGCTGCTGCTCGCAAGTGCAGGACCTGTACGTTCTCACTAAGATCTGAAGCAAACTTCTGTAGTGAGGAAATGGCAGGTGTAGATCATGATTCTTGATCTGTTAACTTCCATTTCCAGTAAAGCCTACTTAATATTTCACAGTAGCAAAGTCGGCATAACACTGGGGAGGGGCAGAACAGGGAATAATTCTTAAGTAATTTCACTAGGCCATGTTGGAGGCACAATGTGTTCTTGGGACGGGGGAGATAAATTAGCAGATTTTTCTACAAGACGATGATGAGTGTCTCATGTGTTAACCTGGTAGCTTAGCTTGCCTGCCTTAGTGTCTTTAGACAAGGTATGATAATATGACAAATTTTCCAAATCTAGTAGATGCATGGTGGTTTTCTCAGCTTCAGATTCTGGGCAAAGTGCAGCACTTCCTCAGGAGGAAGGCAGCAGTGCCAGCTTGTTAAAACATGCGGTGTGTTGGCAGGATGGCATTGTGAGTGCATTTGCGGAGTTTGGAAACAGTTTAAAACTGCTTCTTGGGCAGGCTGTTTCTCTCAGCATCGTGCTGCTTAAGGTATCAATGACTCCAAGTGGAAATGAGTTTGTGTCACGGACCAAAATGATTCTGAAGGACAGAGCTAGGATTTGATACTTAATTTGCTTTGGGGGTGTTTTTATAGGAAAAAAAATCCTGTTATGATCATAAAATTCTAAAACTGTGAAAGTAAAAATGCAAAATACCTTTTTTTTTCACTTCAGTATATGACCTGTCCACATTGGCTGCATACAGGAGCCCAGAGCAGTTAGAAATCCTCCTGAGTTTATGCAGCCAATTCTATTTTTTTTTTTTTTGCTAAGTGGATGTCTTCCATGCATTGTCAGGTCTGTTTAGCAAGCTTACTTCAGAACCAAGTTTGTTTTTTAAATTAAAATTCTGTATATCTGTATGTAAGTAGGAATTTCATTGTATATCTGTATGTAAGTAGGAATTTCATTCTGTATGTAAGTAGGAATTTCATTGAGAAGTAAATGATTCATAGTAATTAAATGCTGAGTGTACTGGTTGTGGCTGGAATGTGTGTAGCGGTGTACATGCCAATTTCAGTCGTTCTCTTGAAGCAAAAATGACCATCCTGCTGTCTGGTGTGTTTCTGGAAAGCACATTTCTTAGGTTTTAATTGCCACGTTACTGTCAGTTGGTTTTGAGATGGAGCGAAATTGTTTGTGTCTTTTAATCACAACAATTTACTCTCAATTCAGAGGGAATATATGAAGGAGGAAGTGGAGGAGTGTGCTGAAGATGAGGCGACTGAATCGGAAGAAGACGTTGAATTTGATGAAAGAACTGGATGCCTTCCCAAAGGTTCCTGAAAGCTATGTGGAGACTTCAGCAAGCGGAGGAACAGGTAGGCCTTCCTAAGATGCTGAGATGGTGCTCTGAGGGTAGAACCTTTAGTTGGATGAAGGCAGGCATCTGTGTTTGTTTGAAACTAGCCAAAATTGGTATCTTGATTTCTTTTGTGGACTGACAGAGCTGATCTCCTTCACGTAAAGACATAGTATCATCTCCTAAGAGATGTAGGTAGTGCTCATCTCGAGGGAGATTTTTGTGCAAAACTGATGAACGACTCAAATGTAAACAATCCCTATAAACACTTTGAAATGATTATGACTGGAAGTGCAGTGTGCCAAGGCAATAAAGGCAATAAAACTTCGTAAGCTGTGGAGTCCCACTAAGCCCTTCCCTTTTCTCTGCATTAAGTTCCTGTCTAAGACTGTGTCAGCACAGAGTGAAACGCAGATTGGATTCAGCGCTTATGCTTTTATAAGTAAAGAAGGAAAAAAATCCAGCTCTTATAATTCTCCATTCTCAGAGCTGTCAGAATTGAGCATTAGGGTGAAGAGCAGCTTTCTAATGCTTCTTGTCTTGAAGATGCAGTTATTTTAACAGTAAGGAAAGCCCTTTGAAGAACTAACCACTTTACTCCAGGGCATGTGCTTGTACTGTCACTTGAGCTTCTCTCAGAATGCTGTAGCTATAAGAAGTACCTTTTCTATTTGTATCCGACCAGAAATTTTTGCCTGTGGTTGGGCTGGGCTAGAGGCAGCCTGATACAGAAACAGTGACTTCATCTGTTGAACTATTGGAATAGTTTGCAGGTAGATAGGAAACTGCTAGCGGTTTGAAATAGAGAACAAAAATTGTCTTGTGTAATTATTTCAGAAACACAGTTGAATAAAAAGTACAAGAAGCAATTGCAATCTGCAGATAAGCCTTTGAAGTCATTACACGATTTATAGTGTAGAAGTAAATATCACAAGGATCTGTATTTGCTGTTTCCTGAATTGCACAGTTAATAATTAAAGGGTTCTTGAATGTAAAACAACCTCTAAGAGGTAATGAAATAACTCTTAATTAATTTTAAAAAGCCCGGTTGCAGGTGAAGCAAGTGAGGTGCTCCCTTCCCCCCCCGATAATTACAACAAAAAATAAATGGCTAATAGTCCTCTTTTCTGGTGTAGCATCATACTTCATGAGAACTTCCGTTTGTTGAAGGGTGCCTTAAGGATTTCTCAGCACCAACAGTTACAGTCACAAACATTTGTATATGGTTTATACCAATAGCCTTATGACACTATATGATTGTCCTATTCAGAATTTATAGTGGCATAGAATATAGTGTTTCCCCTTCATTCAGAATTCAAGTACCAGGTTCATTTTCTGGTGTGACAGGGATGCATAACGTTTCAGGACTCTATTCACAGCTTTTCAGCATCTTAAAACCTGTTGTATAAGAAGGACTAATCACTCTGGCTGAAGTTTGACTCTGGCTCTAGGCTAAGAGAGCCTTCAGAAAAGAAAGTCTAGTCTAAAAGACTTATTTCACCTACTCAATTCCACAAATTCCTTTGCTCAGAATTGCCCAGAAAGCTTCTGCTGCTGTGATTGTTTCCTGGTGGGTTTGGGTTGGCAGTAAGGCTCCAGCTTTCACGGTGCATGGCTGGGCTACTGGCCTCCAAGAGGAAACATGGCTGGAAGAATTAACTGATGAGTGCATCTGCTTTCGTGGTCTGTCTTGACATGAAGGTCTTTATATGTATGTTCGTTGCATAGCTTCAAGTTAAAGCTTCAACTTGAAATGTTACTGAAAGCAATTGGTGGTTTCTTTTCCAGTACTATAGTACAGTGGCTTTGCTCCCCTGCTGCCAGCCTTGGGCTGTAGACCACGGTGTAGTGAATCGAAGCCTATGAACAGCAGGCTTGTTTTTCTTAGGCTGCCATTCACACACTCCACAGAAATACTCAACACAACACAGAAAACACACTGTAAATAAGCTGTATAGATCACTACTGTGCTGTAGTAACTGAAGGTTTTCCAACTTAACAAAAGCCTTAATTTAATAAAGGGTGCATAGGGAACGCATCTGTGCATTTGCCATGTTTCTGACTGTGTGTGGTCAGGTGATCTTCCCTTTGCATTGCATGACTTTGCAGGTGTGATTTGTGGAGGTAAGTGAGGCACTTACGGTACTAAATTGCACCATTTAGTTTTTTTTCCCTAAAAATAACTTCAAAAGAGTTCTGCAATTAGCTGTTGATAGAAGGGACAGCTACATGCTGCTTATCCCCCGAGATGAACTTATTCAAAGTAATGGGGCTGGCAGTCCTGACTGTTCCTATCCACAAGTAATCTAAGGGTACCTTCTGCTTACTGGATGGTGTATGCAATGCATATTATTTCTGTTACCTGCCAGCTTCTTGGCTCTACAACTAGATAAAAAAAAATACGTTAAAAATATAAAAACATAAGTTGTAGAGAAGTGGAGGATTGAAGGGACTTCAGAGTTCACCTTTTCCTTCTTTCATACTTGAAATTTGGATTATCTTTGCCTAGTCCAACTCTGGCAGTGATTTGTCTGTGTTTTATGCTCTGGAGTATCTAAGCTGTTACTAAATCCCCCGGGGATTTCATAACCATTCCCGTATTTGACTGTACTTAATATGAAAAGTCCTTTCTTGATGCAAAAGTATGACTTTTTCTCTTCCTTTCCTATACAAAAGAAAATACTGTAGGTATGAAAACACTCATCTAAGAGCAGCTTATGGATTTATAAACCAATCAAAGATATCAGTATTGTACTGGTAATACTCAGATTGTGGAATTTTGGCCTGCTTTTGTTCCTGAATGTTTGTCACAATCTAATTTTCTTTTAATTGTTCAGTTTCTCTGATAGCATTTACAACAATAGCTTTCCTGACTGTAATGGAATTTATGGTGTATCGGGACACGTGGATGAAGTACGAATATGAAGTAGACAAGGATTTTACTAGGTAATTTTTATTCATTATAATTTTAAAATTGAAGTTGTCTGCCTTTCAGGACAGAATAGATGTGAGATATTCTTGTGACTTGCAAGCAATTTATGGTTGAAATACTAAGGGGGGGGGGTAATTTATCTTATGTTGATCGACTTGTGGCTTTTTTCCTGGAATCTGTGAAGAAGAGAAACTGAGATTACTGCAGTGAAGAAGTCAAAATAGTGTAGGTATGTTGGTGAAGGAGACCTGTGAGGATCTATTTGCTAATGATTCAGAGGACATTGTAATCTGTAGCTCCCCATCAGCTATGTAAGCCCACCAAGGCTGCATGATGCTAGTTTTTACAGGTGGTATATTGCTGTTATACTTCAGGCTGCTGGAGATGGAACTTGGAGCACGCAGAACTGGGTTATCTAGAGGTTGCTTCTGATCTTGTCTGTTGTTGTGGTCCCCAAGATCACTGAGTAGACATTTGCTGTTGATTTCATGTGCTTTGGACTGCGTTTGCCTTTTTTCCCAAGGTGATGCTAGGCACCCTTGATTCTCTGTGAAGTTAGATATTTCATCTACTGAGCACCTCTAAATGGCACACGTCTGGAATTGAAAGAACTTTAAAAGCTGTTTGACTTGAATTGTTTGCTGTGGTAACAAGCTAAATATATGTATATTAATTGGATGTCTTGTACGTCAGAAATACCAAAGAGAATAACAAATGGGAGAAATGTAAGGGAGAAGCATCAAAATCAAGTTTTTTCTCCTTAGAGAAAATCCATTCAGATAGACAGGAGTTTCACACTTAGGTCTTTCTTAAATAGGTTCCTTCCCTAGTGAAGTTATCACAGAAAGGAAGGAAAGTCCAGTGCTTACGAAACAGTTACGGGACTTGGGAGGCTTCCTGCTGCAGACTTGGCAGTTAGATCGTGCAGGTTTATCACTCAGCCTGTGGTTTTTTGACAACTTAAACCACTGTAAATTGGTATCACTGTAATTGCTCAGCTTCTGACTGTGCCTGATCCTGAGCTGAGACAATATTGAATCACTTGTGTATGTGATTTACCTGTGGTCAGCTGAGTTCCCAGAAGTAGATCCCCAGAGATGATAGAACCCTGTGACTATAGGGAGAGTTTTTATCTCAAGTTATAAACAGTCCTTAGTGCTTTAATAATTGAAACTGTATTGGTTCACCCAAATTTCAAGTGGTTTATATTTGTTGGTGTGAATTTTGTCATTTGACTCTATTTCTGTGAGTAATGTGCGAAATTTAGTAATGTTTCTCTTGATACTTGTACTCGCTGTTAATTATTACTTTTTTTGCCTTTTTTTCCAGTAAGCTAAGAATCAATATTGATATTACAGTTGCCATGAGGTGTCAGTGTAAGTATCCATCAGTGAAAGGTTAAAAGCATTGTAAGGACTCTTTAGTGTACGCTTTTGCTTGCAGTATGGCTGGATATTGTTCAAAGTACTTATTTTAACACTGGGATTTATTCTGCTCTTGGTGGCATGTAGTGTACTGATAAGACTTACTGAAAGAATTGGTATGAGATAAGAAAAAAAAGCATTTATGCTGTGTCATTCACATCTGGCAGAACTTTGGTTTATCTTTCAGAAAGAAAATGATTTGTTGTTCCAGTCTTTCTCTACCTGAAATATTCTACAAGTTCATTGTGAGACACAACTTAGCAGCAGGAATTTATCACAGTCACAAACTTTGCAAATATTAACCTGGTCTGCTGTTGAACAATACTGGAACCACTAGGTTATAACATATGAATGCCTTCCTATTTAGAGGCAGTGCTTGCAATTCTTTTAAGAACAGTTAGGTAATGAACCATTAGCTGGATGCAGTGATCTTAACTGTCCTGGACTCAGAGTATTGCTTCTGCCAGCAATACAAGCAAATCTTCAAGTCTTTTTTTGACTAGTGTAATTATATGGTACTTACGTTTGTCTCACAAATATTAATTCACAAGTCATACCTCCTCTGGAAACTTATTTTAAAAACTATTTTCTAGATAGCATCAAAAGTTTGAAAATTCTGAAATTACAAGGTTTTTTGTTTTGTTCAAGTTTGAGAAGTAAAACTATCTTATGTTTTGGCTAGTCTTGGTTTGGATTCTGTGCTTGTGAAACAAAAACAGTAACTTGCACATAACAGATCCTAGAAAGCTGGTATATGTTAGTGTATACATCTCCGAAGGTGTTACATCAGGGAGGATATATCACAAGTGTGAAGAGTTTCTTTCTGGTCACAGTGCATCAGTTCATGATACTTTGAGGTTTAATAGGTTGAACACACACACACACACCACCCCATAGTAATCTACTTCTTGATAGCTTTGCTTCTCTTTTGGTTTGGACTTTAACAAGAAATGCAGAGTTAAGTTGCCCTTCCCCTCTCCCATTCTTCTCCACAGTAACTTACACTGAAGGTTTATCACTGTACTGTGAAACGTCATCTTACCTTGAACACTTTTTTTTTTGTTCATTATCATCTATATGCCTCAATGTTTTTCTCCCTTTTTCAAACAGATGTGGGGGCTGATGTTCTGGACTTAGCAGAAACGATGGTCGCCTCTGCAGATGGCCTAATCTATGAACCAGTAAGTTCATTCTGTGATGCTGGGTTGGCTTGCTGTCTTGTATCTTTTTATTTTATTTTTTTGCCACAGTTGGGCTGTGTAGAGCCTCCCTGAGTATTGTCTGATCTTGGAGTGAGGTCTACAGTGCTCACTGCAGGAATCTGCTAGGGAAGTAGGCTAACACTGTGATTTCTGTTTGTTCATTCTGCAAATAGCAGCAGATTCAAACACAGCAGACACCCCAGGTCAGTGCTTCTTGAGCTACTGATTTCTACAGCTAGTTATTTTTACACTTTTTAACTTCTTGGGATAAATGCCAATAATATTTAATGTGGAAGGAAAACTGTCAGAGCTCTCAAACGAATTTATCTGATTGCTTTTTAACTAGAAGAATATTGTGATTCTAAGAAAGTGAAAAGGCACCTTGATATCCTTATAATACGGAATGGCAAGATTAAATTAAAAGCATCCTTTTAATTTCTGTATTGCAAACCAGAAGTGCCTATGCTCCTAAAGTGGACTTGCATAATACCGTTGAAGTAATTATACTGTATACAAGTAATTTATCATTTACAGAAAACTGGCATATTGAAGTAGGGGAGGTCTGGTAGTTTGTCTTCCAGACATCCTCAGTGAGGAGTGACCCCAGAAATAAGCTGCACCTGAACCCTTGTCTTCCAGCGATTGCTTCTCTGCTCATTTCATTGCTTTTTTCATCAGAATCGTCCATGTCAGTGGTATCACTTAGAATTAAATTGCTGCTTATTGCTTCTTCTAGCCTCTATTAGTCAAAGGCTAGAAGGGCCTGCCCTTCTAGGGACTTTTTGGTTAAGTCTAGGGACTTTTTGGGTTAGCAGAAGGGACTGCTAACCCAAGTTAGTAGAGGTTTAGGAAAAGATTCTGAAGTTACAAATGGAAGCAAGTGAATATTTTTTTTTTGAAGGGGAGGATTTAAAGTGCAAAAACCTTTTATAAACTTCAGTATGTGGTACCTAGTGGGGGCTTGTTTCTAGCCTCCCACAACTTCCCACCCTGCCAGGTCTGTCCTAGGTTTTGGGGATGGGACCAGTGCTTTCTGTGTGTTTTATTAGGTGTGTTATTTTTGTTTCAGGTAGTATTTGAACTCAGCCCACAACAAAAAGAATGGCAAAGGTAACTCTAAAGTACTGAGATGCATGCTTGTGTTATTTGTAGTGGAAGCAACCTTGAGGTATACCTGAGTCACATAACAGAGCCATGTCTTGGGTCTGACAGGTCCTGCTTGTAATTTGAGTGCAAACCTGTGAGAAAAAAAAATTACTTTGCTTTTCTCATCATTTGAGATCTCCCCTATGACAAAAATTCCCCTATTTTCAGTGAAATGCTGTCATTTCAGGCATTTTTAGTGAATTTACTATAAATATACTTAGGGTTTTGTTTAATTTTGTATAATAATGTATGCAAGATTATAGTTCTTCATAGAACTGTTCATTTGCTGTCATGAGAAGAATTACAAATGGTTTGCCAGAATAGCTCATCTTCTATTGACAGATGTGTTACTAATTTAGCTACATTATTCCAAAAGACACCTGAAAAAAAGGGTGGGGGAAATGTTTATTTTTACAGTTTTAGCCAAGGCTGTGCATACAATGCACAACGTGCTTTTATGTGAGGCTTGCAGACTGCTTCAATAGTTTACTTGGATAAGAATTCCTCCGTTGGGTTTGGACTGATTTGTGGAATTGGGTCACGCTGTTGCAAGACAAGATAAGTACACAGACTCACTCAGCTTACATTACCAAGTGAATGCTTGGTAGCACAGGTTCTAATTGGGGCTTCAGATGCGTGACACAGACAGCTTGACATCTGAATGTCAAAGCTGAGCCATAATAACAGATTGCACATTCAGGCAAAGCAAATGAGTTTGAATCTTTTGTGTATGTTAGTTGACACACAGTTTATCGCTGAAATTGGAATAGCTTGGTGATGTGTGATCATTGTGCTGATAACTGTGGGGGGAAAAAAACAGCTTATTTGAGAGTCTGTCTAGCTTTGGTATTTTAATAATGCACTGCAATTAGCAGCAAAACTGTAAGCTATATTTACTTCTATTTTTTGATTGCATAAAATCTGATTTTCAGTTTACTGACATGAAGTCTTGCTAACTTTCCTATTTATAACCTGCAATTGAAGCTGATAATTGTGAATTTATTTTCTATTTCTATATTGCATGCTTTCACACTTGTCTGTATAACCTTTAGGATGCTGCAGCTAATTCAGAGTAGGCTGCAGGAAGAACACTCTCTTCAAGATGTGATATTCAAAAGTGCTTTTAAAAGTGCTTCTACAGCATTGCCACCACGGTAAGAAGAAGTTGGGGTGTTTATCCCCCGGAACCCTTTAATTAGACTTCTTTTTTTTTGTAGGCTTATTATTTTTTCTTGAAGATAAGTTTGGAAGAAAAGAAGGCGTTAGTGCTTTTAATTGCATTTTAAAATAGTGTATTTGCTTGTTTTCGAGGGCTGTAGTTTTCTGAAAATCTCTGGGTTTTCCAACATGGAGAAGGCTTACAGGTTTCTTTGTGTGTATATATATGCAAAAATATGTACATACATATATATGTACACACATAATACAGACAGTATTGAACACTATAGTACAGCGTGGGAAGGGGAATATTATATACTACAGTGTGGGAAGGGAAGGCTTTGTTAAAAAAAAAAAGTTGAAAGCTCTTGTGACAGTGTTGTGACGCACATTTTGCTCTGTTCGTGTAGGAAGAAAACTTTCAGAATAATCTATATCTGGTAGAAATAATTGAAAAAAAAATCTCACAGAGCAGCAAGATATATGTAAGGTCTTGGGACATTTACTGTTTAGTTGTTCAAGTGTTATATGTTAGCTTTGTAGGCCAGATCTCTGAATACAAATATGAACAGAAGCTTATTGTTTTCCTCTGGCTGAGCTTTATTCATTTCTCTCCCTTCTACCATCCCTAATATAGCTCCAGGAGGATATGATAAGGAGAGGTAGATGATAATGCTTTATCTTTGTGCCAGAAAAAAGAAAATCTAACTATACTACTGTTATTTCTGTTAACAAATATTCTCAAGTACTCTTTATGTTGGTTTTGTTTAAACAGGGAAGATAATTCATTACAGTCTCCAGATGCATGCAGAATTCATGGCCATCTGTATGTCAATAAAGTGGCAGGGAATTTTCACATAACTGTGGGCAAGTATGTTCTGTTCAGTCTCTGAAAATAAAAAAGACTTCTCCATTGTGTGTAGTACCTGCATGTATATGTGTGTGTGCTTTTAAGGTTTTAAATAGTTACTTTTTTCATTAACTGTGACAAACACATGCATCGTCCATGTGGTGTATTTCCTGGAGCAGTTGAAACAAATTTCTTACAAGCTATTAAAATAAGTTTGCTAGTTCTTTCTTGCACTCAGTGTAGTGGTTATGAATTCCATTGACTTCTAGGATGAAACCTCTTGAAAATAGGCCCTCAGTAAATATATGACATGGAGTGGATTGCTTGTACCGGCTTTCCATCTCTGGGCCTGTCCAGACTTCTCAAAGCTGACATAACGTAGTAACAGAACCATAGTGAGGGAGCTAAATTCCCATTCATCTTGATTTGAAGAGAGACTTTCTGATATGCTTCTGTAATGGTATTAGCTTAGGTACATCTCATACAACTTTGTGTTTAATTTTTTTTTTGTGCTCTCCAGCTTTGCTGTCCTCACTTACCTCTCTGCCATCTCTTTCAGCAGAGACCTTAACACGCAGTCTGTACTCTGTAATTTATCCACATGTAATTCCAGCTGCTGTCTTTGTGTGGATGTTTCTCCAAGTGTGTCTTCCGTCTGGTCGTGAGCCACCTCTCTGATTTGTACCTAGATGTCCAGCTTCTTAAGCCCTTCTCAAAGCCAGTTGTTTGGCCTTTCATATGGACTGTCTGAACTTCTCTCTTCCTGTCTCCAGTTTTTAAACCCAGAATAATCTTTTGCTTTCCCTTGCTTCCTTTTGCTCATCATTGCATTCTGTTGCTGTTAAGTCTGTTCCCCTTCTGCTACTTTTTTTTGGATTGCTTTCTTCACTGGCCTGCTTCATACCTCATTGTTAGTCATTACCTGGTTAGTTGGTGTAGTCCTCATATATAAATAAATGAAAAGACATTCTCTCCCTATATAGTATTGAAATAGGGAGAGGTAATTTTTCTACATAATCCTGTTTAGGAGAACTGTGTGTGCGTGGCTTAATTGAATGAGTTTTCCATAAAACATATTTCCCTTTCTTTAGGGCAATACCACACCCTCGAGGCCATGCACACTTGGCAGCCCTTGTAAGCCATGAGTGTAAGTTCTTTATCTCCTTATGAACGAGTATTGCTTCTTTCACACTGCTGTCATCTGTTTCATATATTAACATAGCTTGTTGCTGCAGAGGTCGTCTAGCTGGGCAATTAATTGCAGAAGAGAGTGAAGAATATTCTTTTCAATGTTGTAACTCAGTAGTGATTTCACCTTCCCCCTATATGTTTAACACTATTAGTATTACCTATAGATAAGTGTTGCTTCTATATGTAAAGGTAATGCTAATAAGTTGCTTCTATAGTAATGATAAGATAATGATAACACAGAAATCTTGGATGTATTTTGTTGTAACGCAGATACCACATGAAATTCTTGCATTTCAGACCAAAATACCAATTCCCTGCAAAATTTGTTTTTCAAAAAATTAAAAGTTTTTGACCTCTGTCCCTAGACGCTTCATTTTTTAGGTTATGCGTCTGGAAACTAAATGTGTGTTGTTGCAATACTTATTGGTAGGCAAGGGTGACTTACTGTGAAAAATGAACTTGGTATTTAATTGGTTTCAATCTCCATGTCTGCCTCTGAATGGACATTAGCACAGGTGTTTAATATGATGGAACTCAGATGTTTGCAAAATCAGGCAATGTAATGACAGTTGCCTTGTGTTTCCTCTGTATGTTTAATTTATAAAATTTTAGTCTTCTTAACACTTATGTGGAACAACCTGAATTGTAGAACTTTGGTATTGGATGAACAAGAAATTTCCCATTGTGAACTTTTGACTCTCTTCAGCTTCTAGGTTGGTTCAAATACAGATATAATTTGTTTTAGAATTTCTTTTGTACAGAAACTGAATTTCTTTCTGAATATTTCAAATATGAATTGTGTTTGAGATACGGATGTAGATTTATTACAATTACAAGCACAAATCCAATGAAATGCACACTGGTGTTTTAAGTATTCTGAATATGTTTTCCAATGTGAGAATTAAGTATGTCCTTTTCTCTGAGAAAGATACAGAAGCTCATAGTTTAAAAACATTGTCTCATTCTTTTGTATTGTTTTTCAGCCTACAACTTCTCACATAGAATAGATCATTTGTCATTTGGAGAGCTTATTCCAGGAATTATCAATCCCTTGGATGGAACAGAAAAAATAGCATCAGACCGTAAGTGTTGTGTGTTCAAAAAAAAAAAAAAAAGCATCTTGTTTTGTATATTTTTCAATAATTACATATAAAACATTATCACATTTCATGATTTGTGTGGCTTACAATTAATACGCCTTATTAAATCTGGTAGTGAACGTTACACTGTTTGATTACTGACATGGCATCTTCGAAAGTTTCTTTTTAAGATTGGTATTGTTGGACCTCACTGCTTTGCTAAAGATGTTTTGCAGTTTAGACGAGGCTTGTATTGAAGTTACTGTATGCCTGCACTAGTTGCAAAGAGTTTTGCAACTGTGTGCTACAGAGGAGGGTCATAGAACCAATTGTTGTCATAACTGGGGGGGGAAACCAACTTTTGGATTAAAACACAACAATAAAACAATGACAAAAAAACACACCAAAACCTCAAAAAACAAACAAAACCCCCAAATCCACCACCAAAAAAAAGTAAAATATCTGGCATCAGGAGTCTTAGTTTATTGCTGTTTTCTCATGTATAAATAAAGTAGTAGTATAAATAAAGTAGTAACCTACTTTACAGAGATACCCGTGTCTCATCTTCTGACTTCTCCTATTCCCCATGTGAGTGATCCCCAGGACCTGCTAAAGCTGCTGTTACTTCAAAGTCAGTCCTTGGTGCGTTGGCTCTTCCAGCCAGAATGATTTTGTGTAATTGAAATAAATTGCTTCAATTTCTCAATGTTTGTTCTCTAAGGGAATTGAATGAAGACAGAGCAATCATAAATGCATAAGCCTACTGATTGCTTTAGAAGAAGTCTCTAGAAGACTCTCTAATCAAGAGAGGAAACCATAACGAGTTGAGAGGGGATTCTGGCTTTACGTGGATGATTAAATGCCTAAAATCTATTCAAACCATTGTCAAGATGAATATGCCTGTGGCAGTTTGTATCATGTAAAACGTGACTGTGAAACTCATTCTACTGCCCTGGGAAACTATGCATTGCATTTATAGATCTGAGTGGCCTGACTTTAATGAATCTTTTTGTTAAGTAGGTGATATGTAAATTTCTCGGAGTACAAAAGTGATGTAGGCTGTGCCCCGGGTAAACTTTGTTCACGGAGATTGTGCTGAAGTAGTCTTGGCAGTTCTGTGATCCCTTGAAGAACGTCCCTACAGTGAATGGTGTTAGTTAACTGTCTTAAACAGTATTTGGTTGACTTCTTGATGACTGTGTCTCACATGATCTTTTTACTCGGTACTGAATTGAACAGTGACATTTGTCTTCTTCTAGACAACCAGATGTTCCAGTATTTTATCACAGTTGTGCCAACCAAACTCCATACGTATAAAATTTCAGCAGAAACTCATCAATTTTCAGTGACAGAAAGGGTAAGTGGAAATAAGAGAGAACCATGCAGGGGGAAATCTGGCAGTGATTGGTCTTAACAAAAGCTCAAATGTGAGAACTGAGGCTTAGTTTTTGAAAACTCCTCTATTATGAACGTACACTCTAAAATATGCCAGTGCACTGAATTTATCTGTAAATTGTGTGATTCTGATGTTCAAATATAACTGCTTGCTGGTGCGTGGTAACTTCTTGCATTAGTGTTTTGCATTTCTAAATCTGGTGTCTGATGCTAGAATTAATGATAGAGTCCAGTCATTTTTACTCTGCTAGATGCTAATGGCGGTGGGGAAGTCCTGTAAGTTACAGGTCTGCAACCTTGTGTGTAGCCTTAAAAATACTTGGCCTTTGAGGTTTTTGTCTGTGTGGGAAATAAAATGAAAATTGCATGTCACGATGTCATGAACTTGATTGTGGAGTGTTAGGAATGGAAATAATGTGTATGAAACAAAACATACAGCGTTTCTGTCTCTCAGCTATCTCGTGTAGCCTTTGTTGAACCACTAACTTTAATTATTCTTCAGACTGGAGAGTTTCCAATTCTTCTGAGCTTGGAGAAACTTTTGATGCTGAATCTATAAAGGAAGTAGTTATTGCAGTGTGGTGCATGAGCAAATCATAAGATACCAATTTAAAAGACTCGTGTAAATAAGAGAAAAGGCCTTACATGTACCAGCTATGTCTCATCATTTCCAGGCTCTGAACTACATTTTGATCTTTTATTCACAAGCCAAGAAAAAAAAAATCTTTGTGAAAAAGCTTAATTAAAACCAGCAGCTAAAGCGAAGGTTATGGAGGAAGCCTTGAGTTAAAAGGAAGTTCAGAGATTAGGATGGCAGTTTTATTTAGGAGGAAGGTTGCAACACTTTCAAGTTATGAGGGAGAAAAACTTGGTAATAGAGGAGACAAAGTGGCATTATGTACTTGCTCAGCCTCTCTCAGGAGGGAGCCCTGTGCCCTGTAAAGTGTGCTTGTGTTTACCTTTGGAAAGCACCCCCCCCAGCAGATGAGCTATTAAGAAAAGACTATTAAGAGCAGTTAATCACAGGACAAATGAACACATTTATTGTGTAAGAGTAGGAATGTGTGCAGACCCAGAGAAAGGTGGTCAGCTAGCCCTGGCTAAAATGTGAATGCAGTAAGCATAAATGGTGAGCATAATAGGAAGCAGAGCAAGCATACAATGAGCAAAAAAAAAAAAAAAAAAGGCATTAAAAGCATTGATCTAATTAAAATTAGGCTTCTGAATTTTTATGATGGAATATTCAAGTTTAGGATCTTCCCTGATGCTTTCTGAGAACCAGCACTTAAATCCTCTGTGGCACGTAAATCTAGAGATGTGCTTCTAAGGACGGAGAAGGATGAAGCCTAACAAGCTGTAGATGCTGTATGCAGATTTGCATGTACCTCTTGAGAAAATTGCTGTAGCTCAGGCTGTTCAACAGCATAAATGTTTTCCTGAAGTTCTGTGATTAATCACTTTCCTGAAGTTAAGTGATTAATAGCAGTGCATAAAGTAGGAGGAGCTGGGGCACTGCATTTCAGCAGTGCACGCACTTGATTTCACAGCCTAGACCAAGGCTGTGAGCCTTATCTCTTTGCAGTACTTTTGTCCTCAGATCTATTCAGATTGTTTTCCTTGTGACTAATAAGGTGCAACTAACTTGTGTTTCTCTTCTGTCTCTCAGGAAAGAGTAATTAACCATGCAGCTGGCAGCCACGGGGTGTCAGGAATATTCATGAAATACGATATCAGTTCACTTATGGTGACAGTGACAGAAGAGCACATGCCTTTTTGGCAGTTCTTAGTACGTCTCTGTGGCATTATTGGGGGAATTTTTTCAACTACAGGTAACTGTCTGTACTCTGCCTTTTTCTTACGCCTGTTAGATCTTATTTTTTAATAGGTTACTGTATGTTATGGATAAATAACAGGGAGTCCTGAAATGTGCAGTAAAAGCTACTCCTTGTCAGTGTCCCACAGTGCTTTGTCTGGAGGGGGCTGCTGTTTCCTTCTGATGTTCTGTGTATTTTCTGTAGCTGGGTTCTTGTGCTAAATCGATGCCAAAAGTTGAGGTAACCTTTCCATCTGAAGTCACTGGGAGGATTTTCCTTATGTAACTTGTCAACGCACTGCAGGATTTGGTCTTCAGAGGAAATAAACCAAGTCAACGAGGCACAATTCCTTTTGTTAGTCACAACAGAACTTGTAAGCAAGGCGCCCGGTTATATGTTTCTAGCTTTCACTTGAAGAGGGTGTAGTGAAAGAGCTGTCTTTCAAAGTAGATGTTTCTGTCTCACAGAGTGTATTTTCACCTGTTGAAGCCAGGCAGGGGGAATTACATGTTTGGGTAGCCTTGTTTTTGTTTTTACCTATGCATTTCATAATGTTAGAATTTTGTTTCCTTCCTTGATGTTTCCACTTTTTTTTTTGATAATTATTTTCTTAGCATTTTGCATATTGCTCTATTACACTGTGTTGTTTTTAGGTATTGTAGAGTTTTGTTGTAATATTTCCATAAATACTTCGGTCTTACTTCTTGTGACAATTCAAATTTTGTTTACATTGCAGGAATTTTACATGGTTTTGGAAGATTTGTAGCAGAAGTTATTTTTTGCCGGTTCAGACTGGGCTCTTACAGATCTACATCGGTAAGAAAAACTACTTCATAGGTATTAAGTAAGTGGTACAGCTACCTGAAGATGGGTGATAAGATTTTGGAGTTGGAGCTATTATAAAATAGGACAACTTTGGGACTTGGCCCCAGGAGAATTTAAGATGCTCACAATAGCTCTCCCTTTGACATCCGTATGAGTGGAGATTCAGCAGCCTTTAAAAAAAAAAACTAACTAAGGAACTAAGGTGTTTTCTAAGAAGTTAACTTAATGAAACCAAGTTTGTTACAGATTTCTCTGATACATTCCTTCTCTCATCCATGCTATGCTACTCTTATTTTTCACATTGCTCCAAAAATCAGCTGTTTTCCCAGGCCTCAGCAGTCTCCCTCACTTACTCTTTTTTTCTGCTTGGCCTGCTGACTGAAGAAGAGGCACCGAGTGCCTCAGGTGTTCAGGGTTACTGCTGGTCAGCCTGTGGGCTAGCGGTAAGCAGTGTGGAAGAGCTGAGCAGTCTTTTACGTTGGACATTAATAGTGATGTTCCTCTAGAAACTTTGATTTTATTGATATAAAGCATTGATAAATTGAAGCAAGTTTGCCAGCTGGCAAAGTTAGGTGAGTGGGAGGAGATAAGGGAAGGTAAATAGACTTGTGTAATAAGAACTGTACAAATTTTGGAGAAGAAATGTGGTTTTGGGGTGGCAGTGGGGGATTAATGTTCTCAGACAAGCCGCTAATAACACTTGGCTTTCGTTTCACTAGGTCCCACTTCCTGATGGCCACACAAGCAACCACTTACCTCTAAGTACAGACAATAACACACATTAGAGCCTCCTGAGAGAATTTTCTTTCGTCCTGCCTGACAAAGAAGACGTCTTTTTTATAATAAAGAAAACATTGTGCAATATGCAGAGACAGTGCTGATGGGCAGCGGAAAAAAAATGAAGCCTCTACAAAAAAAAAAAGCAAGCAACAAAATTTCTGTAACCTTTTGTCTTTTTAAGTGCGTCTGGAGTCATAGGAAGTTCTGAGACTGGTGCCATGGACCAGCTGGGGATTAAAGGAGCGTTCCTGCCAGTACAGTATTCATGGTCAAGCTGAACATCTTTGTGATGACTGCCATCAGCCACTGGAGTGTCTGCTTACGGGCACTGATTCTGTGCTTGGGAAGGCTAGCAGGCTCCAGGGAGGACAGACTAAGTGGCAAGGGCCGGGCAGCAGGCAAAGAGGAACAGTAGCAAAGCTGGTTTTTTCTTCTAGCTGTGCAAACTGGGTTTGGGTTTTCATGTTCTTCTGCGATGACATCTTAGCCCCCACCCTCAGCCATTCTTACAGGCTGGGAGTGATTTTGGAAAATCCTGCTTGAGAGAGAGAACTCAGGGAGTAAGGTGGAGCCCAAGCCATAACGTTGGTCGTAGCTGCTGCCTTTGTGGTCTCACCATTCCTTAATGCAGAGCAGGTTTGTGCCTCTGTTTTCACACAGCCACTTAGCCAGCAGAGACAATATCGCTCTTGGTGGTTAGTGTGGAAGTGCCCGAGGCCTCTGAGAATGGGTTCCCAGTGCCTGGTGCTGGTTTTTGAGGTGGAATTAGAAACCTTTTAAATAAGGCTTCTGAGCGTAGTCTCGACTCCCTAGCAAAAGATCAGGAAAACTCTTCATATGCCCCTTTCTTAAGTAAACGAGTTGCTTTGGTGCAACCTTCATTGTACCCCTGCTGCTAGCACGTAAGCCATGGTGTGTAAATCCTGAAGATGGGGAGGAAGAAGAACAAGAAACTGCCTTGCTTTGGTTTGGTTAAATTCTGCAGAACCATGGGATTCAGGCCGGCTGGGCAGTCTGCTTGTGCAGGCAGGGAGCAGTGGAGGTGGTCCTCAACTGAGTCCCAGCTTTGGGGAATCTGAACCATTTAGCCGCAGACAAATGATGAGAAGTGATACGCGAGGTTAATCCTGATTGGTCATGAAGGTTTTTGTAAAATAAATGGAAAGAGCAATATTGGTTTTATATTGTAAATATGCTATTGAGAGTGAATGTTACTAATGTAGGTGGTGCTTCAAGAAACTGAAGAACATCGTCTTACTGCTGAACTACTGGCTTACACCTGTGGTTAAACAGTTACTCCACCAGGGTGAAAAATGGTATCAGTGTGATTCCTTCTCAGCAAAATTGGTTTAATAACATATTAGGAGATTGTGCTGACCCTGGCCTTACCGTATTGGATATTAAAAAAAAGGAGGACTGACAATGGAGAATAAAAATCTCTGGCGTTGTGAGATTTTGCTCACTTCTGTTAGTGTAATGTACTGGACACTTGGATCTAGGTGATGAGCACAGTATAAATAATTTAGTTGATTCCCTATGCAAAGCAAAGGGCTTCTGAAATACTAAATAAAATGCGGGAAATGAGGGAAGACCTTTGTCTGGTTTGACTCTTGAGAAAGACAGGAAGGCAGGGCCTTGGGGTTGACAGCCAAGTTTGGTCTTTTTCTATTTTTGGAATTTATGGCTTTCTGTTTTTTTTTTTTTTTTTTTTTTTTTTAACACTAATTAAAACTCCAGCAACTTGCGAAACAAACTCTCGTCCTTAGTGAGCAAGAAGATCAGAAGCTGTAAGCTTGGGGTTCCCGAATCTCTTTGGCATTTCCCTCCGAGGCTTTTTTGCCTGCTGCTCGGGCTGGTTCTGCTCTGGGCTCTGTCCGAACACTTGTTTCTTAGCTGCATGGAACAGACAGCACCGGCGGAGGTTTTGATCTCAGTTGACTCTCTGTATCAGAATGTAAATGTTATTTTCTATTCTCACATAAAACAGCCAAGTGGCTTGGTGTGTCTTAAATCCTCATGTGGCGTATTCGTATTGTTCTGTCCTTGTGTGGCAGCTGGCTGCTAGTGGGAGAGGATCTGGGGTTGACTTCCAGATCTGAGGCGCTGCATTGCAGACTGAACGCAGGATCAGCTGAACGTTGGTGGTGGGTGCTGTTTGCCTTCTCCCTGCAGAGGGCTTGGTCGTTACAGCTGGTGCCACAGAGCCTTGTAGCACACATTTTAATCAACTTAGCCAGGATGTGCAAGGGGCTTCCAGAGAAAACAGTTCACTGAAATGATTTTTTTTTGTCGTGTTTATGTTGTGGGCAAAAAGTGAGGGGAGTATGGAAAGCATTGAAAGGAATGGGCTTCCCAGGGGAAATAAAATCCTGGTGGTGATGTGTATGGGGTAGTGGATCTATATGATCACTCTCTGGGTCAGGAACAATGATGAAAATTATGTATTTTTATCTGTGTCTCGAACATGATACTGAAGAGGGAGCACATGAAGAAATGTAACCTTTGTAAGGTTAAAGACATAACCTGTTTGCAAGACATAGCATGTCTTGCAGACTGCTCTGGCTGCCCTGTTCCTCTCAGCTGTGTTTCTGAGCACAACCTCTGTCCTGCTTTCAGCAGGAATGGTTTGGGTTTTGCACCGCTGCTGTCATTCTCTCCTGGGGAAAGGTGCCTTAATTTCCAAGAGCAAGTGGGGAAGGAATGTGAGCAGGTATTCCTCAAGTAACCCTGTTGGTTTTAGGGCTCAAGACAAAACCAAGCTTTTTTTTTTTTCTAATCAGGAGAGAGTACCTTCAGGCCTCATCACCTGAGAGCCAGATTGGCACAGCATTGAAAAATCACTGTAAAATCTCTGAATTAGGATGTCACACTTCACTTCTGTGCCTCTTGATACATTTCACAAAAGATTTCTAAGAAGAGAAAGGCAAAAGGTGAGAATGTAGCGTGCCCTGTTACCTGCAGGAGCTCGGCCTGGGGGCCTGTTTGCTTTATGGTACGGCGCTGGGAAGCAGATGCTTGAATGGTGAGGTGCTTGAAGGGGCAGGGGAAGGCCACACAACATGCAGGTACCTGTCCTGCTGCCGTGGGGTAGCAAGGTAGTGGGGTGGAAACTGGAGCTGTAATTAAAATCCACAATTGATAGAGTTCTTTGGGGAGGGAGGATTGATTGTGAGCTGATATAGGGAGTAAATTCATGTAAGTGTAGTAACAGCACATCACTCGGCTCATAGATGTGTTCCCTGCGTTGGGGGAGTACAGCAGGAGCAGGATGTGCTGGGGTATGCGTGGGTAGGTGATGTGATGGGAACCCACAGAGGTTCCTGCGACAGCCTCCTGCTGTGTGTTGTGGCTACAGCTGGAGAGCCGGGTGTCACTCCGTCACTCTCACCACCTTCTGTGGCATGCAGTGCCTGTTGCAGGATAGGCACTGAAATGTGCGTAGAGCGGGTGTAAGAATGGAGAAGGAAACTTCCCTTCCTTGGGCTCCTTCCGTTCTTTGTTTCTGGCTTTCCTGGCAGATGTTTTGGGGCTCTTGCTGGCATAGAACCGAGGAGGAGATGAATTCATGCTCAGGAGTAGAAGAGGGGTTGGGTTAACCAAAGCAGGAGATTTTTTTTTTTTTTTTTTTTTAAAGAAAGTCAAAATGACACTCCCACACTCCCCTTGAAATTCTCATACTAGAAATGTCTGAGTAATTGTCTGAACTTGAAATTCAACTCTTCCCATCTTGGAAAGCACCCGCCTGGGTTCCTGCAGCATCTCTGTGGCCACTGGCTCTGCCCTGGGTGCCTCCTGTGCTCGGGAGGTGGCTCACGGAGATCCTCCCTCTGAGCTCTTCAAGGACCAATGTGGCGAGCTGAGCTCTGCGCAGCCAGCCCTGTTGCTTAGGAACTGTCAGAGGCAGACACACATCGGGATAAATTCGGCTGTGATTAACCGTACGGACAGGAGCGAGGTCAGGGAGCCTGCGCCTTGTCGTTCAGCCGTTCAGTTCTGTGTGAGAGGAAGTGGCTCTAGGGGTGCTCTGTATGATATTTTGCCCCCACTACTTAAAGCAGGAGGAGTGTGATCACATGGATTCCATCTCTGATACTGATGTTAAAATTCCCTGCTCTGGGTGTCTGCTGATAGAAGCAAGTGCTGGAGCTTTTTTGTGTGTGTGAAGATGTGAGATCTGAAGGGACTGGTTGGACACCAGCGAAGACCTTGACCTCTTTTTAAAAGGTATCCCAGAAGGTGGGAGTATCGAGGCTACATCTGCTACGTGCATCTGCTCTTCCTTGGGCTGGTGCCTGGCTGCAAAGCTAGTTTTTGTAGACGCTTTTCCTACCAGCACTTGGTTAACGCAAGCTGTGTCTGGTGTTTGGACTTGCTTAGAGGAAATGTCCCTGCCTGCATATGCAGCTGATGTTGAGTTGCTAACGCTTCTCAAAGCCCTACGGGACTCTGCCTGCTGCCTCCTAGCAAAGGCTTGGTGCTGCAGGTCAGCGTTCTGAGGCGCTTCATCTTTTTCTTCTGCTGTGGCCCAGTGTCCTTTCCCAAGCATTTCTTGTTGCTCCTGACACAGGAGCAAGGCAGTGTCACCTTTTCCTGTCTTTCTAGATGAGTCTTTTGTGAGTCCGAGGTGCTTTGAGGTGGTAGCACCATCCTGTCCCTGTACGTTCATCTGCTTTGGTAACCAGAGGTTTCCCTTTTCCACCCTTACAAGACAATTTTGCTGAGGGAGCAAGCTTTCAGCTCTGCCTGAGAGCAACTTCTGCACTGCTCAATTTTACCCATTTTCACTGTGGGGGCAGTGGCACAGCTTTCTGAGTCCGGTGGCAAGGTCTTGTGCGTCCCTACAGTGTGTGCAGACCCGCTCTTCCCTTCAGGATGCGGAGACAAGGGCACTTCTGGAGGTGCCTCGCTCCTCTTGCTGCTGCCTTTCTGCTAATGGCAGAAATGATGCCAGCTTCCTGCTTTGCTCAGTTTTTGAGCCTGCTGCCATTATTTTATACCAAGCAGCTGATGCAGAAGTTTTTTGTTGCTGGCTAAGAAGCTCTCTGGTGTAATGGTGGGAAATTGGAGGTGGCCAGAAGAAACCGTTAGCGATGCACTGCCACTGAGAAGATTGTTGGCTCTCTACCTGGGAGAGGTATGGCTTAAAGTTTCGCCGTGCACTCTGAGTAAGAAATATGCCTTGTGTAATGATGCCATGTGTAGCCTACTGCTGTCCCATACCGGCGTCAGGACCTTGGGGCTGCGTGAGCATTTGTGGAGTTGTTGCTGTGCACAAGCTTTGTGACTATTTCCTCTCCCCAGCAGTCTTCTGCAAGAACTGACAAGGGTGCAAGGAGTGCAAGAGCATCTTCTGGGCCGGTCGCAGTCACCGCTCCCATAGCGATGCTCCTGGTGGTTCATTTCTGTGCAGGGATCTGGAAGTGAGTGTCGCCTTTTGCCCTGCACCTTGCTCCAGGCGTCCTCTGGTGTGACCTGGCTGCTGCCGAGGCTGCCCCGAGCTCTGCAGTGCTGCTGGAGCTGAAGGTGTGTGGCAGGACTTTCAGCCCGCTTCCAGGATTTCCAGCAGAATTCCTGCTCCTGTGTTAGCTCCCCAGGGACGTGGCTTATGTTTTTGTAATTCTCAGTAGCACAGCACTGGAATTGTCGGTGCCGCTCCACGTAAATAGAGGTAGCAGGGTGTCAGCCTCTGTAAAAGCGCTTATTCCGCAGTGACAGAAAGCTCCGCTCCTGGTCCTGTCCTTTGTTTACCCGGTGGATGTTGGTGTGGAAGTCTGATGGAAAATTGCCAAAATTACATGAAAATAGGAAGGAAGAGGTGAAATGCTGCGCTGACAGCAGCAGCGGTTGGCAGCAGCCCTATGGCCTTGTTCTGCTGGAGCCCCTCACCAGCAGGGATGAACTCAGCCGTGCTGAATTCAGGGGGTGATGCTGGCTGACCCCAAGTGGGTGTTTTTCTCTTCTGCCCTCCTAAGGTCTCTATCAGGTGCCCTGCTAAGGACAGAAAGGAAACGCTGCTGTGTCAGGACTTCAGCTAAGGCCTAATTACCTGCTCTGGGTGCTTTAACTGAAAATCCTGCCCTGGCTGCCCTGTGCAGGAGCACCTTGGGTGCTGGTGCAGCGGCTGATTGCTGGGCACAAAGGGAGGACATCCTGAGTGTCCTTGAGGTGGCAAATCGATCGGAGCAGTGGCACGGGGTGTGCTCCCTTCTTCTGCTGTGTGGCTCAAGCCACAGCTGCTCTCTTATGCACGTTCTCTGCGGCTGCTCCGGTCTGCTTCACAGAGACCCCAGAACTGAACTGCTGGTTCATAATTCATTAAAGCAGAAACTGATGTTGGGCAGCAGCATCACAGCTTGCCTCCTGTGGGGGAGGTCTGAAGGCAAACAAAAGCCTTCTGGCTTCCACATACAAAGATTCTACCAAAATCTGGTTTTGTGACTTTTTTTTTTCAAAATGTAGAGGGAGAGATGCTCCTAGTCTGAGAGCCAGCCATTTGAGGTGTGAAACAGACAGCAAGTCTGGCTTGTGTTGAGGATGACCCTGCTGGTATTGGGGACAAGAGGCAATTGTGAACGGGTGCCTGGCAGGCTCTGGGTGAACAGAGACCCTGGGGGCAGATGTGCTGAGGTTTCTCCACTGTCCCAGGAAGAAGCTGTTGTTCACTGTGGCAACACCAGAGGTGTTGTGGGCTGTAGGCACCAGCCAGGAGCCTCACCATGGACAAGGCCAGTTGGGCAAGACTGTGCAGATTCCTTGTCCATGCCTTTATCTTCAGGCTTTTATTTGTGGAAGCCAGAGGCTTTCTGAGCTCCTCCAGGAAGGACCATCCCTGCTCATCTCCAGGACCAAGGCCACTAGCATCCTGTAAGCAGGTGTCTCCCCCCATACCCTGATACCCTGTCTGCATCTGCCTTTTCCAAGGGCTTCTCTCCATGCCAGTGCCACCGAGGAGTGACACGGCTTGCAAAACCACCCACCTTGGGCGTCCCTGCTCCCTGGGACCCTACAGGAGCAGGGCTGTCGGATCCCCTGTGCTTCTGTCTCTGGTGCCAATGTTAGTGGTAATGCAGAAATTGGATGTTGTGTGGGCTTTTTGTTGTTGTTGTTGTGTGATTTTTTTTTCTTCTCCAGCTTCAGCTATGGGGACTTCCTGCTTTTCCAGCAGGACTCGGTGGTCTGCGCAGTTGTGATGCTGGACCAGAGAGTTGCACTTCTGAGCCCCCTGCGGAGCTCAGGTGTTTGCGTCCCCTCCTGGATTTAGCTGTAATACCTGGGAATTGATTTTTTTTTTTTTTAACATTTATTTTTATTTGCAAGGAAAACAAAGAAAGTGTGAATGTGTTGTGAGATTTTCCGGCTGCAGAATGCTCAGCACATACAATTATGGAGGAGAGGGGGAACAAAAGAGGTGAATTTTGATGCATGGAAAATATTTGAGAATTACTGATTACCCAAGCTTAATTATCTGGCTAGCAGTTAGTTATTAAGAACAAGTGTGAACAGCTGTGGTAGTTGGGCCCATCTGCCTCCACCCAGCTGAGGATGCTGTTGCTCTGCAGAGCTTTAGCCAGGAGCAGGGGCTCTGCAGAAGGGCTTTCCTTTTAGGCTCAGAAATCCTCCTTCTAAAGTCAAACCTCTTCGAAGTGCTATCAAACTCACTGAAACTTGTGCAATGCAATTCAACAGCTTCCTTTGAGATACGCTGTCGGGTGTGGCAGCTGGTGTTAGACTAATGCAGAAAGAGTTGCGGCTGCAGCAGTCCGTGCCTGTCGGGCCGTGTGGGGAGGGAACATCTTCCTTTACCTGGCCAGTAGCACCATGAGCGGCTGGAGCTCTGAAGGAAGACCAAGAGCCCTTCTTCCCAGAGAGGTCTGGTCGGGATGGGGTGGAGAAGGGTCAGCCCTGCTCTAAGCATCAAGGCAGAGGGCTTAAAAAATGGTAATGTTCACATGGCTTTATGCAAGTGCTTAGCTTGAAATGCTTACAGTAATATAACAGGTAGTGCGTGTAATTAGCTTCATCAGACGTTTGTGTAAGGTCTTGCCCAAGCCTGGCAGGATTTAGGGTTTTTTTTCTGGCTTTGGACCCCACTGTTGCTGCTGTCCTGGCCCCGAGGAGAGGCCTGGGGCAGGTGCCCAGCAGCTGGGGACATGACAGGCTCATTTCACAAGATGGCCGCCGCCTCGCTCTGCTGCCGTGGTGATTGCCCTTTGCAGACCAGATCCCTGTCCTCCCCCGGGGAGGAACGTGCAGGGATTTATCCCTGTCCCCACACCAACAGCACCATCCTGGGATGGAGGCACTGGTGTGGGATGATGACAGGAACTGCTATTTTCTTGCTGCCCTGTGCCCCCACCCCTAGCCCATTGCACAGGGGGAGGTGGCTGGGTTGATGTCCAACATTTACTGAGGAAAAATCAGGTGTTTTTTTCTGATCTTCCATCCTTGTTTTGGGCTGCTGCAGCCTGGTGAGCTGCTGTGTGTCAGCAGGCAGTGATCAGGACAGGCAGAAGAGCTGAGGAGGCTGAGGCACTGGGGACAGCCATGGGGACGCCACCACCACACGTCCTCCAGGAGCTTCACCACACGAAGCCGCCCCAACCCGCTGCTGAGCCAGCTGCACGCTACCTCTGCTACGGCAGGTGCTCTGCAGCTATTAGGTATTTATTGTGACTTTTGAAGGTGACAGCGTGAAGCCAACTGTTTTCTAAGCCTCTTGGCCTTAGCTCCTTTGCTTTAAGGCTTCAGTTGCAAAGCCTAGGAGCGCTGCTCAGCCCTGCTGGGGAGCGGTGAGGGTGAACAGATGCCTTCAAGGTGACTGCAGAGATGTCAAGGCAATGAAAAGCAGCAGGAGCAAGCATTAATGTATCAAAGTTCATTTATTTGCAGCTCGGCTGTTCTCTACCACGGTCCGGCGTGGGCAGAGCTTGGCGGGAGCTGTCAAAATGCAGGGCAGGAGAAGAGGGGGCGATGCCGGAGGTCTGGGTCACTGCACTCCTGTCACCGTGTTGGGATCAGCGCCTGCGGGCGAGCCCAGAGCCTGTCCTTCGATCCGTGATGTGATGTCCTGCTGCAGGAGGGCAGGCAGGAGCTGTCGCACGCTGCAGCCAGGGTGGTCAAGCTGGGGCTGCGTGCCCTCGGCTGGGCATCTTCTCTTTGTCATTGTCTTCTCTTTTTCTTCTCCTGTTGTGTGCCTCCAGACTGCAAAGTGGTTTCTGTGCTGCTCCTCCAGGTCAAATCCCACCACCGCAAAAAGCCCTGCGCATCTCCCAGGTATGTCCAAGGCATCTGGTAGCGGCACCGTGAGGTGGCGTGGGACAGGCACAGCAAAAGGCCGATAAACAAAAGGTGTGGAAAAGGCAAACCAATGGAATTGCCACAAAAGGTTTTTCATTGATTTCCCCTTTTCTATCCATTTTAACTTTTCAGGTCACTGACACTACTCAGCTGTGTTGGAAGTGAATAGTCACAAACACAAGAGACTTAACATTTATTTACTTAAAGTTTCTTCTCTCTAGTGACAACCTTTGTAAGGCTTGACAGCAGAGTTTAACAAAGATGACTGTAATCTGCTGCCTTCTCAGGCAGCAAGAAAATCAAAGCAGCGCAGAGAAAAAGGAAAAAAACAAAAGCCTTAACTTGCTTTTATTACTGGTTTTAGCAGAGCTGTAGTAGGCTAGTCTTAAAACAAACAAACAAAAACTATTTTGGTATATTGCAATGTTTAATAACTTCCAAAAATATTTCCAGTTTACTGCCTCAGTACAAATCAACTGTAGATACCAGGAACCATAAATTCATCAGTGTACTCTGCAGGCAAAAAATAAAAATAAAAAAATCTCATGATTTGCTAATTCTTGTAATTGTTACTTAATTGAACAGGAACTAGTTTGTGTTGAAGAGTCTTACACATACAAGAGTCTGTGCACATATGGGCACTGCTGTCTTCATACAGGAGCTGTACAGCTCAAATATAGAAAACAAATTCTTGAAGGGTAACACTGTAAATGTTGCTCGCATTTGCTTCTAAATATTTGCTAAACCAAGTTTGACTTTGCTAGTACAACAGCACTCGTTTGTGCTTTTTTCTTAAAAATCATGGATTTAAAAATACAAATATGCTGTAAGTATCACTCAGATCTCACCTTGCTGTGTCAATGTACTTATAAACTAACAAAATTGTTAAAAAGATACATGCCCATCTAACTAAAAGTGATTTGGTGAAGTAAAAAAGAGCCACAGTGAACAGCCAATAAATGTGATTTTTTTTTAATGTGATTTCAATGTGATTTTTTTTTTATTATTATTTTTTTTAAATGCCTTGGAGAAGGTTTTAAATAAAAGACAGCAGATAAGTAGTCTTGGGATGGGTTCATAGTACGGCTGCAAAACTAATTCAGACAAAAAAAATAACAACAACTGCCCATTCTGAGCAGGAAAAAAAAAAATATATCCTCTTAAGTAATGGAAGTTGTCTTCAGATTTTTAATGACTGACAGGTAACGAGGACTTGTTTGTAAAATTCTCTAACTGAAGTCTGATAGAAAAATATGACTCACTCGTACCCACTCACTGAGCCCTTCTTCATTTGCTCAGCCAATAAGTTTTTTTTTTTTCTCCCTTTTCTTACTACTTTCTGATGTCTCTTGTATCTGAAGAGTTTATCATAATGTAGATTGTTTGTCTCATTAGCTCTGGGTACATGTCTGTGCAATGTTCCTGATACCCCATTTGGACTCTTCTTGCGTCCCTCTAGAGGCAGCTGTGCTTGCTGCTTCCCTGGAGTGCCTGTATACCAACGCACGAAGCATGAGAAATAAACAGGATGAGCTGGAGATCTGTGTTCCGTCCTGGGGCCATGATCTCATGATTGTGGAGGCGTGGTGGGACAGCTCGCATGACTGGAATGCTGTCGTGGAGGGCTATGTCCTCTTTAGGAAAGACAGTAGCCTCGCGATCCCGGGTGCTGGTTCTCATGGGGGACTTCAGTTACCCAGACATCTGCTGGGTAAGCAACTCAGCCAGGCACGCGCAGTCCAAACGGTTCCTACAATGCTTCGAAGACAATTTTCTGACGCAGGTGGTGGAGGAGCCAACGAAGCGGGGGGTGCTCCTGGACCTTGTTCTTACCAACAGGGCTGGGCTTGTTAGGGATGTGAAGGTTGGGGGCAGCCTGGGATGCAGCGACCATGAGATGGTGGAAGAAGTAGGGCTAAAAGCAGGATTGCTACCCTGGACTTCCAGAGAGTCAGCTTAACCCTCTTCAGGGACCTGCCTCGGAGGGAGCATCTCATGGGTGAGGTTGCTAGAAGGCAAGGGTGCTTGTGAGAGCTGGGCTACATTCAAACAGCACTTCTTCCATGCTCAGGGTTGGTGCATCCCGAAGAGTAGGAAACTGGGGAAGGGGGGCGGGAAACCTGTGTGAATGAGCAAGGAGCTCATCGATAGGATCAAAAGGAAGAAGGTCTATGAAATGCGGAAGAAGGGCTCCTCCCCTTGGGAGGAGTATAGGGGTGTTGTCAGGGCCTGCAGGGAGGAAGGCTAAAGCTGACCTGGAGATGAAGCTGGCAAAGGAGATAAAGGATATTTATATATATATTTTGAAGTATGTAAACAGTAAAAGGAAGACTAGGGATAATGTGGGTCCCCTGCTGAACAAGAGGGGTGTCCTGGTACCGGGAGACATTGAGAAGGCAGATACCGAATACCTTCTTTGCTTCGGTCTTTGCTTCGGTCTTTGCTTCAAAGACTGCCCCCCTGGGACTCCTGGACCCTGGAGGGAGGAGAAAGGGTCTGGGAAATGGAGATCTCCCCCCTGGTTGAGTGGTTTGGGAGTGTCTGAGTGGGCTCAATACACAGAAATCCATGGGCCCTGATGGGATGTGTCCACATGTGTTGAGGGAGCTGGTGGAGGTGATCGCTGAACCGTTCTCTATCATAGTTGAAAGGTCCTGGAGAACAGGAGAGGTGTCTGAAGACTGGAGGACAGCCAATGTCACTATGGTTTTCCAAAAGGGCAAGAAGGAGGATCAGGGAAACTACCGGCCAGTCAGTCTCACCTCTGTCCCTGGAAAGGCGTTGGAGCAGCTTGTTCTGGATGCCATTTCCACGCAATTGGAAGAGAAGAATGTTACGAGGAGTAGTCAGCATGGATTCACCAAGGAGAAGTCGTGCTTGACCAACCTCGTTGCCTTCTGTGATGGCATCACCAGCTGGGTAGATGGGGGGAGAGCAGTGGATGTCATCTACCTTGACTTTAGCAAGGCTTTTGATGCTGTTTCCCATGACATCCTGCTAGCAAAGCTGAGAAAGTGTGGGATAGAGGAGTGGACAGCGAGGTGGGTTGAGAGCTGATGAAGGAATTGTGTCCACTCTCAGCAAGTACGCTGATGACACGAAGCTGGGAGAAGTGGCCGGCATGCCAGAAGGCTGTGCTGCCAGTCAGCAAGACCTGGACAGGCTGGAGAGATGGGGAGGAAGAAACCAAATGAGGTTTAACAAGAGCAAGTGTAGAGTCCTGCACCTGGGAAGGAGCAACCGGAAGTATCAGTACAGGCTGGGGGCTGACCTGCTGGAGACAAGCTCTGAGGAGAAGGACCTGGGGGGTCTTGGTGCATGACAGGTTGACCATGAGCCAGCAGTGTGCCCTGGTGGCCAAGAGAGCTAATGGGATCCTGGGGCGCATTGGAGTGTGGCCAGCAGGTCCAGGGAGGTGATCCTCCCCCTCTACTCTGCCCTGGTCAGGCCTCACCTGGAGCACTGTGTCCAGTTCTGGGCTCTCCAGCACAAAAAAGACAGGGATCTCCTGGAAAGAGTCCAGCGGAAGGCCACAAAGATGATACAGGGCCTGGAGCATCTTCCCTAGGAGGAAAGGCTGAGAGACCTGGGTCTGTTCAGCCTGGAGAAGACTGGGAGGGGATCTCATCAATGTGTACAAATACCTGAGGTGTGGGAGACAGAGGGATTTGGCCAACCTCTTTTCAGTGGTTGGTGGGGACAGGACAAGGGGCAATGGCCACAAGATAGAGCACAGGAAGTTCTGCACCAACATGAGAAAGAACTTCTTCAGGGTGAGGGTGACGGAGCACTGGAACAGGCTGCCCAGGTAGGTTGTGGAGTCTCTTTCTCTGGAGATATTCAAGGCCTGTCTGGACGCCTACCTGGGCAACCTGCTCTAGGGAACCTGCTTTGGCAGGGGGTTGGACCCGATGATCTCTGGAGGTCCCTTCCAACCCCTACAGTTCTGTGATCCTGATGTAAGGGATTAAGCTCAACAAAAGCTCCTCCGAAATTCAGCAATGAGAAAGTGAACTGTGTTATTAACAAAGCAGGTTTTTAATAAAAAGGTACAGGAGTTAATGTCAAAATGATTTATAAATAAACATAATCACATTACATATATTCCATCTTCTAAAAAAAGTTTTGATTATATAATAATATATATTTTCTGAGTTATAAAATCCCATATAAATAGCAAATTATTCTCAATATGAAGAATACAAGAATACATTAAAAACAACCAAAACAAAACCGGGGTATGTCTCTGAAAGGAATCCTGAGTACACGTGCAACCCCGGGCAGAAAACAACAATGGCTACAGTGGTTGGATACAACAATGCTCTTGTACCAGCATACAAATTCTCTAAAACTGTAAAATTGGAACCGAGAAGCTTCTGGTGGTGCTAACCCTTGTTCAGCTCCATAGAAATAAACCCAGGAGTGGCTCTGGGTACTGCTTGAGATTTCAGGAGCACCCTATAGATTTTGGTATCACAATAAGAAAATGAGCTCTGTCTTCTGGTGGACAGAAAGAAGGCACTCAGAGCAGGTCAGTGAAGGCTGTAAGCAGCAGCTTGGACTAATAGCCAGGGAACAGTGAGCTACATCTCCTGAATGAAGATGTGGGGCAACAAATTCTGGTGGAGTTACACACAAGAGGTAGCTAATTCTTATGCTCCTCAACGTTTCACTGCTTACTGCCAAAGTAATGATATAAATTAAAACAAGACTAAATCAAAGCTTCTTTTTATTTTTCTTCCCCAGACTGAGATAAGCAAACAAGCATGTCGTACTAAGCACAAGCAGTCTGGATGCAGCAGCATTTAGATCATGCTTTTTCTGATTTTTCTCTTTTTCTGTTTTCTCTTGGCTTTTATACCTGTAAGACATATACGCCTGGTAATGTTCAGAGCTATGTGACTACAGCGCTTGGAACAGGGCAGTACTGCAAGAGGACGCCTCCTTGCAGCCGCTGGTCTGTATCTCTCATGTATTTAAATGCTGAATTCTGAGAAGTTTTATTATTTTATTATTATTAAAAACTTATTTATTTTAGCATACTTTTTTTTTCTGATCACAATGAAAAATGTCAATTATTCATGGAATTACTCATGGTTACTCAGCAACGCCTCACTTCTGCCCGTTGTTTTCACAAGCAGTAATGCAGCCGTGGCACGCTCCCTCGGCCACTGCTGTTTACATAAAATAGCACGTTTTCTTTCACATGCCCAAGGTCATGAGAAAATATGAATCATCAGAGAAAACGCACACATGCAAACTGCAATGAGCACACAGGGGCTTGGATTTTTGCTCCTTATTTCAGCATCAACTCGACAGAGATAATGAAGGAAACGAGGCGTTTCCAGGCTCCTGGCTTGTTACCAGCTTAACAGGGATCAAAAACCAGATGAACAAAGTTACCCTGAAGCTGAGCCAGAGTTGCTCAGAACAGGATCTAACAAGTAAACAGACACGTGGTAACACTTCAGTTTCTTAATTTTGGAACAATTTTCTGTCCTTTGAAATATTACAAACAACCTTCTTTCTGCTTGGTATACCATGATTTGGGAAGATCCTGTCCCATGGCACTTTTTTTCCTCGTTTTGGGTTAAAAAGCCCAGCAAGAAGAAGCAGTAAATATTGCACAGTAAGTTAGGATAGCAGTCTAGAAAACAGAATAGCACTTGCAGGGTGGTTTTTTTTTTCAGTCCAAAGGAAAGCTCTTCATTTTTTCTGCTAGTTCCTGTCTCATTTCTATATGTTTTTTCAGGTTTTGCACTTCATGCGGGAGGTTAATGTCCCACACTGACAAACAGGATTGTAATTCTGAAAAAAAGAGAAAAAAAAAAAAAAGCAAATGGCAACAGTAATTAGAAATGGTTTTGCTTATCTGCTCTTTTTTTCAATTACTCATAAATTACCTCGCTGAGGCATAGTGTTTAGGACCTGGAGGCCAAGTTATGCTACACCTTATGTGTGAGGTGATGAAGACAGGGGTTACAAGCCATTTCTACTTGCACAATAGTTTGGCTTCCAGTTCCTAAACCATTTAAAAGCACTTCAAAAAACATTTCTGGTGCCTGTGGACCATAAGGTGTTTACCCGAGCTACAGCCAGTGCTAGTATGGAGGTGCCCACGTAAAATTTTGTCCTTGTTTTCCTGAGCAGAAATACCCTAAATGCTTACAAGACTCAAAACCCATTCACTATGAACCAGAAATGAAAATTGATTTATTAAGGTAGTAAGGATACTGAAAGAAGGTCACTTCTTCAATCTCCACTCAAGCAAACAACTCTCTGCTCCTGGAGAAACGTTACTTTTAATGGAAAACTGAGAACACTTACATGAGCAGGGGCTCACAAACTGCGGCCCTGAAGGTTCCTGAGAGTCTGATTACTCTTTGCATAATTAATGGCATTCTTAAGTACAATTAGAAGGCTAAAAAGGCAATAGGTGCTCTTATGGTAATAACCAGGGACTGTCATAATGTAAAAAACACAGCTCTAAGTCTGATTCTTATTTTAGTCCAGTCAGCTCACCTACACTTGCCACCTTTAACTTCATACTATCACTGCCACATTATCAAGAAACTCAGAAACTGGGAGCAGAGAAAGATGAAGAAAAGCATCAATCAGAGCATCAAAGGTAACCACACTAAGAAAAAAAGCCAAAGATGGTGATTTCATATCTTCCTATTCCAGCACTTCCTCATCCTAATTGTCAGGAAGCTCTTCCTGATGCCTGAACTAAATCTCCCTTATTTTAACAGAAACTGCTTAGTTTTCATCCTACCCACAGGGAATATGTTGAAGTGCTCATTCCCTTCCTCTTTATTTACATATTTGAAGCCTATCATCACGTCTTTTCTATGCTTTCTTTATATTAACCACTTTGTCTTCAGTATTTCCCCGTAGGTTGCATTTCACTCCTCTGGGCTATTGCTACCAGTTCAGATCATTCGGCAGCATCCCAAATGGAAATGCTCCTCCAGCAGAGGCTTTACCAGAGCTCAGCAGAGCACAGGAGTTCACGTATGTTAGAGAAGCCACTTTTCTACTGGTGTGAGAAGGTGTTTGCCTCTTCTGCAGGAACATGACGCTGCTGGCTCACGTTCAGCTGGTGATCAATTATAAACCTTTTGTTGCAGCACTGCTGTTTAAGCTGACCACTTCCTCGTGTTGGTACAACAGATCACTCCTAATTAAGTAAAAGGTCTCGCATCTGTCCTTAGGGAACTGTATCCTATTTCCTTTGGGACCATTTATTCTATTTGTCAAGGTTATTTCAAATGCTAATCCTGTCCTCCAGCGTGCTTGTGGTTTCTCTTAGCCGAGTGTTGTCTGCTAATCTGAGGAGCACATTCACCGTTCATTCCTCCACATCATTAATGAAAACACTGAGTATTCCTGGCTTAGCACGAACCCCTCTGGAAACCCATTTGATACATTCTCCTATTAGACAAGGACTATTACTCTTTAAACACAGTTTTCCAGCAAATTACATGCCCTTCGACGAGTAGCTCCATCCGATCCATTTTTGGACGTTGCTGTTTGTACGGAGCCCAGGAATGCACCAGACTACAGAAACTAGTGACAGTATTTTGCTAACACTGTATCACATGTTGATCACCACCTCTCCAAACATATCTCAGTGGGTAGTCAAGCATAATAGTGTCTACTCCACTAACAATATAAATGAATAAAACACAGCTCACCTACCTTTGTGGGATTTGTCGCCTTCGGTGTCACTCTTATACCAGTATCCCAAAACCAGCACCACATTCTTCAGACTCCCTTTTTCAAAGAAATAAAACATCACGTTTTAATTTTAATGGGAACTTTGTAATTTAAGGAAGAAAGAGTAGCTTACATGATGCCATTAACAGGATAAAACCCAGAGTTTTTCTCTTTATTCATAGTCAGTAACCATGAAAAAAGGACACAAAAACAATACAGTGCACGTCTCCATTTAATGTAGGGGTTTACCAGAGCTCAAAGCTGCAACCACCGGCTCAGCCGGCCAGCCTGTTGAGCAAGCCTAAGAACAAAGCACCCTGTTATTTACCACATGCAGAGGTAGCAGAGTCACGGAAAACAGATGTCACAGCGAAGGGATAGGTTGCGAATGGAGTCCCAGTGCACAGCAGAAGCAGAAAGTGCCAGCAGTCAGTCTGGTTATAAAAAACAAACAAACAGAACAACCAAGTACCGTACAAACTAATGAAAAGTGTTCTGAAGGAACACTAGCACGTAGGCAGGGAAGGAGAATTAGCAGGGGTGCAGAAATGGGGATGGGCCATAATGAGGTAAATACCAAATTACACAAAAAAACAGAGTAGGAAGACAAAAGTGGATGGATCGCAGAGGGCTGGTGGGAACCCCGTGCATCTCCCCTGATCGGATGTTTCATTGCTTTGATTTTTTTTTCTGCAACCAGCCCTTGCCATACTCTGTACCAAACAGATTGGAACTTGAGTACAATGTTTCTTATTCAGACTAGGGTCCTTGCTTTGAAAACTCTGAATTTCCCCTTGCCAAATGAACTATACGTATAGTTACATGTTAATGATTCTCTACAGATGATGTCTATTGTATGTCAATTGTTACGTGAATTAGGAAAAGACATTATATTCATATATTCATACACAAACTACTGATAAAATTGATGACTCACCATCTGGCAATCTCTTTTCCCTAAAATATTTACATGTGATTGACATTATATGTTTTAATCTCAAAATGAAACATTTTAATGCAAAAATATTTCCCTCTGTCTTCTCTCATCTCAGAGGTGCAGAGTGTTACTGCTGAAGGCGTGTTGTGTTCAGCAGCCTCTGTGCCATTTTCAGTAATTCTCTGAATATACCAATGGAACCAGCGCCTGAATTTAGGGGAAAAAACACAACCCAACTCTTATAAATAATGGCTGGGAGAAAATGATCAAAAGAAGCACACATCAAACCGCATGGATCAGTCTCACTTGCCATTCTTGAGTTCTGCGCGAACACAACTCATCTATTTCTCATGAAGCACTGACTTTCCTGTATAGAAAGTTCTGATTAGAAATGCTGCGTTGGCTGGAAGCCGGGAATATGAGACTCAAGGCTTTCCAAGTCGCTCTATTATTCTGTCCAATACACTTTGCCCATCAATGACAATCCTGTGAGGCAGAAATCTTATTTTCAAAGTAACTGTTCTTTACAAAACACTAGAAACAAAACAGTCCCGTTGCAGCACTAATATTGCGGCTATCAGGACCAGAAGGACTCCAAGTGCTGTGCTAGGGCATCCGGGCTCAGCAGCTGGCCCTCTAACAGCTGAGGGTTGGTCAGGCGCCACAAACCTGCTGTCTCAGGCAGCAGCAAAGACCACGGGAAGATGGAGGGGTTTTTGGCTGTCAGCACTGTGAGCTAGCTGTAGTCTACAGACACTTCTGGTGCCAAATAGGAAAAAGCAGCCCCCAAATTAGGTTTACAGTGGTAATGAGAGAAACATCCACAGGCTGCAATGGTGAAATTTGCTAGCAGGATTACAGTGCATTTCTGACTCCGCACCAGCAGCTTTGGAGTCTTTTTTTGACAGCAAACACACCTTAAATCACACTGGCAAAGAACAAAAGAACCTTTTGAATGACATCCAACACGGTAAGTGCCGGGCCCTACACTTGTGTCCTAACAGCCCCATGCAGCAATATAGGTTTGGGAAAGAGTGGCTGGAAAGTTGCCTGATAAAAAAGGACTTGAGGGTGCTGGCTGACGGCTGAACAGGAGCCAGCAGTGTGCCCAGGTGGCCAAGAAGGCCAGTGGCATCCTGGCTTGTGTCACAGAATGAGTGTGGCCAGCAGGGCTGGGGAAGTGATTGTCCCCTTGGATGTGCCACGGGTGAGACCACACCTTGAATATTGTGTTTGGTTTTGTGCGCCTCACTACAAGAAAGACACTGAGTTGCTCAAGCATGTGCAAATAAGACAAAGCAACAAAGCTGGTGAGGGGACTACAGAAGAAGGAGTGACCGAGGGAAGTGGGGTGGTTTAGTCTGGAGAACAGGAGGTTCAGGGGAGACCTCATTTCACTCTACAACTTCTCTGGGAGGTTGCAGCAAGGAGGATAGCTGTCTCTTTTCTCAGGTGAGAAGTGATAGGATGTAAGGAAATGGTCTGAATTTGCACCAGGGAAGGTTTAGATTGGGCATTATGAAAAATTTCTTCATGGAGAGGCTGATCAAGCAATGGACTGGGCTGCCCAGGGAAGTGGTGGAGTCCCCATCCCTGAAGGTATTCAAGAGATGTGTGGACATGTCTCTAAGGGACATGGTTTAGTGATGGGACTTGGTAGATCAGGCTGATGGTTGGACTTGATGATCTTGAAGGTCTTTTCCAACTTAAATGATTCTGTGTTTCTATGATTCCCGAATAAGGCTGTGAGAAGAAGACTAGGAAATTAGCAATTAAGGAAAAACAATTAAAACCTAGTGAGATCCACAGAGAGAGAAGCCAGAAGCATAAAACATAAGATGGAGAAAGAATGCAGGCAGACACAGGTCAAGATAAAGACTACCAGACAGAGGACAGCGAGAGCTGTGCTGAAGCAGGGCACAAAGGATGCAGTGAGGGTGGGGAGCATTCACGTGCTGATCAGTGACAAGCCAGGAAGGTCTGCTGTTCTATGTGGGCACGGCTAGGACAGCCTGCTGGTGTCCAGCTAACACTGAGCGAAGATGACAGCAGTAGAACAGAATGAAGGAGCAGGACGTGGAAAATGCTAACGTGTTCCTGGAATACCGTGTCAAACAGAAGCCAGCAATCCTAAACTTGGCACTGATTTCACCGACGGCTTTACTTACCTAGCTGAGCTGTTAGCATGACTCGAATAGAATCACAAAAGTTATCTATAACTCGTACGGGGCGACGCGTTGATAAATCAAGCAGCAGAATATGTCCTCCCCCTGTCCCTATCCACAATGCAGTATTTTTCTGCAGGCAAATTGTCTTCACTCTTCCAGAATAAGCAACTTTCTGCTTCAGTTCTTTATCTAGTTTTTCTACTTCCTCCCTAAAAGTATGGAGAGAACTTGGATTAAATTTTGGTGGCGCACTATTGCACAGCTGCTAAAATGACTCCCTCAACACCAGCCTTTTAAATGATCATTCATCAAGACAAACTGCAAAAAAATCATGCTAATAAATTGTCTTACTTTAGAGAATCTGGGATGAAAACTGTTGGACTTCTAAGACAGGTACATTTCTCTGTTTTCTCCCAGTATGCAGGAGAATAATGTCACTGCCAAGTGGGAGGAGCACAGCTAGAGCTGCTCCTGGCTTCACCATAAAAATGAAATGGATGTAGCACATCAAGGAAGAAGAACAATTTAAATGCAAATGTAACTCACTGTCACTGTTACTAAAACTCTGATGCAGAGATAAGATTCTTAATCAGGGGATGCAGGAAGTAACTGGATGCAAAAGCAGTGTTACCTTATCATATCAGGTAAGGCCAGCAAAATCTTCTTTATTTAATGGATAAGTGTATCCTCTCATAATCACAAATTGTGAAATACAGTAAGGATCTTAAAGAACTGAGATCCTGCATGGGATGTTTTGAAGTTCTGGGCCAGAAGAGAGGAAAGGAATTCTGCATTTGCCCAGAGAACTGGGCAAGTCCCTTATCCCCAGAAGGGTGAGGTACTATGCTAGAGAAGGCGATCTGTTAGTCAGCTCTCCGTGCGTCAGGTCATCAGTCTGCAATGGAGTACTTACTTAAGAAAATGTGCACAGTCAATTAGTTCAGAAAGCTTTTCTGTCTTCTTGTCCCAGATTTCCACAAAGTGACTGTTTTTCTTTGCCAAGTAGATGGATTTATCTACTGCTATTGAAATTATGTTTGCGTCACTGTAAGCCTTATGGCAGAACCTAGAAGAGAGAACTCCAGTTAGAATCACAGGCAATATCCAGTAGAAAAACTTGAAGACTAGCAGAATATTATAGAATTTTATTATAGAATATAATAAAAACTAGTAGAGTATTATGAGTGAGGTTCTCTATAACTGTTAAGAGATTCATTCAGCTTTGAGACCTACGTGGGCTAGGATACAACTGAAAAGGTTTGCTATGATCTTCCTGCAGTTTGACCTAAATTCTCACAGTAGTGGAGCTGGAGTTAGGTTATCCCTGGAGATGTATCAATGCCCAAAGTCTGTTCAGAAATCTTTCCCATCTATCTGCTCAGATCACACATGCTCACATCATAGCAGTGCAAACTCCACCTTTTGATGTCTGGAGACACCGGACAGTTCCTATGGGGCCCACAGGACCATACAGGGTCACTCAACAAAGATGACTAAGCCTAAAAAGTGGCAGTGAGATTTAGCTCATCTTGCTCTACTCGTTTCACTGCAGCTGACAGCCTTTTTGTCTGGTTTTCTCTACATATGAACGTGTCTCTCCTGCCGGATCTGTGCCTGTACATATCAAAGTATTACTGGCTCTGCAATTTAATAGCATTAGCTTTTCATCTTGAGATTGAAATGAATTTTACTGAAGCTTTAGTTTCTTGCTTTATATTAACTTGTTATTTTCCAAAGCAAATTCATTTCCTAGAATAATGACCTCTATTAGTATAAAATCAAGCACTGTGTCACCTGCTCAGGAAAAAATCCCCTTAACCTCAGAGCAGGATTTACCCAGGTAAGAAGTATAGCAAGTGCTCCAAAAACTTCAGTCTCTAATTTCTAAATAATAAGAGGTCAGCAGTCATACATGATTTATCTATATAAGGCAAAGATATGCACCCATACGATACAAACAAACAAGTAAAGAGAAATGCTGTGCAAAGTATGCATGTATAGCTCTTAATCAAGCAACCAGGGCTTGGATAAATGTAATCAAGGCAGAAAACTAATCACTAGCATTTATACATTTTCTGAATACATACTGACTTCATAAATCCTTTATATATTTAAAATGCACGTCCCTTCTTTAAAAGCAGTCCTGACTACTACAAACATTACTCAATGATTTTATTTTAATGCACACCTTATTTCATCAGTATTATGTAAGGAAAATAATGGAAACAATAATTAAAAAAAAACTCTAGAACAAGTTGTTATATAAAACTACTGTTAGAAATCTTTAATAAAAACAAGAAAAGAGCCAAGTAGCATTACATAAAAATAAACTTACAGTTGACTTGTTTTTGTTTCAATCAGCTTTTGGACAGAGAAATCACTAGATAAGGCTATGAGCTTTGTTCCACAGCCTCCCCAGATTATATTTTTTTCAGATAAGTGTGAGGATTCATTTAAGCACATTAGTGGTGTGTTAACATTTCCTATAGTTAGTATCTTCAAAGGTGTTGCACCCTTACACTGCAAAAAGAAATAGACTCTCCATTAGAAACAAGGAGTACGCAGACACACAAAGTAGAAACTGCTAAAACAAGGCCACACAACCTGCAGAATATTTACACAGCTAGATTTTGAGAACCACCGTGGTTTCTTTTCAGAATGTCAGGGACTGAAAAGCACTGTACTATCATAAACGTCCCAGAGAAAACAGCCTGTGTGAGCAGAAACATGATGGAGCTGGGACTCATACTTTCTGCAACCAGAGGCCTGGTTCAAGAACTGGGAAGAAAGTCACATGGATATCCCAGAGGAATCCCACACTAGAACATATCCTAGTTCTGCAGTGGATTGCAACCGTGCAACTGCCCTAAGGTACGTATGGTCAGGAGCTAGAGGGGAGCTAGAGGGAATCTAAACAACATTGTCTTTTTGCAGGTATCTGTTCTACAGATGGAAAACTTGGTGTGATTGAAAGGAAAAAGGGAGCTATAGCAGCAATAAATATTTCATCTGTTAGAATATTATATATATATATTCTATAACAGAATATCTGTTAAATACTAACCATTATTGGCCACGCCTGTCAAAGACCTATTTCTCACTAGAAATAATTCCCCTCTCTTAAATCTGTTGGTTAAAACATCTATTATAACACATGCACATTTCCTCTAAGTGCACAGAAAGTGATTTTTAATTTTAGAGATGCAATTTAAAAATAAGATACATGAAATAAAGCCACTATCAGTAGCTGTATACATATTGCTGATAGTTTTTTGTAGAATGGACAGCAAAGAACAAATCTACCTTTACTGCTCTGTCTTCAAACACTGCCAGTTTGCCATCAGCTGTGCCAACCAGAAAGAAATTCTTCTGTTTGCTGAAATAAAATAAAATAATTAATTCCAGAAATGCCCTGATCAGGTAAGAAAAATTCAAATTCGTACTCTGCTATTTCAAGAGTTTCACTGAACACTAAGAGCAAAAACAACCGTGTGTGGTCAGGAGTGTAGTCTGCAGCTACCTTGGGTGCAAAACTAAGTACAAACATAAGCAAAATAAACAGCCGTGTGAAGAAAGCTGTCTGCATGAATGCACAGCTGCTACTTTCTGCACATCCCTGTTAGTTGTATTTTCAAAGCGTAACCCAAAATATTTAAAAATCATGCATACCTTTGTTTTGAAAGGGAATTACAGTATAAACAGGTGATAGAATCTGACATTTTCTGCAGACGATGTCTTCTTGTTTCATCTTCTGTGTTAACGGCCCACAGAGAACCAGACTGGGTTCCTGCTACAATCCAGTTTTCTTTCTCAGTAGGAAGGGTCACTAATGCCAAACTTAAAATTTTACTGTCTGCAATATCCTGAATCAGAAACAAAACAAACAAAAAAACCCCAATGACATGGTTATATTTTCAACAAGGATAAATACTAGTAAATAGCTGCTAATAAAAAAAAAGTACAATTTTGTACTGGGTAAGACCCTGGTACTTGGGTCTTCCCATGAAGATCTTCCCCATGGAATCTAATCTCTGATTAGCAGAACTTATCTTCAGAGGTACCATCTGTCTTCAGCGTGCTGGGAAAGAGCCCTCAAAAAGTACATAGGAAAATCTTTAAGATTAATACTATTAAAAAAATCTCTATTTCAATGAAGGTCTCAAAGCCTTCAGAGCAAATGGAACTACACAGTACAGGTTCAGTTTAATTGCTAACAATAAAATTACTGGTCTAAAAACCTTTTTTCCATTTTCGTTTTAGAAAAACAAGCCATAAAACTTAAACCAAATCTACTAATTCAAATGTATCATGGTCAACAGATGGCAGATACTCTGTGGAAATACAATTTAAATAGCTTTGATGTTGAGTCATACTCAGTTCTGGCAAAGAGAAACACATTACATCACAGCACTTCAAGCCTGAGTAAAACTTTCCCTTTCCTGATGGCCCAGGACTGGGGTGAACAACAAACAAACCTGCCCGCAGTGGGAGAGGAGGTGGCATCCACAGGAAGAGAACTGATAAGAGACTAGCTGGATTGTTAGGGGAAGCAGAGATACAAAGGGTTGTATAATTACTACTTCTTGTCCTAGTCTCCATGCTAGAAACAGCTTCTATCTGAGTGTAAGAAAGAAGCACAGTAGTGGAAAGACAGTATTAGTCAAAATTTCAGGCTGGACAGCAGGAAGAGAGGAAAAGAGACTGTGTTCCTGCTTCATTTCATGGATGCAAAGAAGCAATCTTTGTTCTCTCAAAAGTCTCCCAGAGCTGAGCTTTCCAAAGCAATATCCTACTATTCAAATACAGTTTATTCTTCTGAAATACATCTGGGTGCCAAAAACTTAGAATAAATGACAGCCTCCACACATACCTCACAAGTATGTCCATCTGTATTTAGGTTAACAAATGAAAGTTGTGCTTTTTCTGTGTTCCCATTGCCTATCCAGACTCCTGCCTTCTTGCAGCTTTGATTGGCAGCCACCATGCACTCTGCTGTGGAAGTGCTGGGTGTTGAAATATACCTCATCAAACAGATAAGCTCTGCAGAATTCAAAATCTCATACACCTGCAAAGAAAGCCACAGCATGCACGTGGTAATAAAAATGGCTTGTGCAGTGACACCTCTATAACAAGGAATGGATAGCAATGTTTTATGGAATACCAGCACAGTTCTCAGCAGGTCTGCAAACTTGGATACCGCTTTCGTTCACTGAGCAATTTTACCCTCACTCTTCTTATTTTTCAATTAAAATTACAGGAAATCAATAGGATTAAGGCAGATTTCAAAATTTCACCCATTTCAAAGAGCAATATGATGTGTGATATCAGACAGCAGGTTTCAGATCCACACCACTGTTCCTCCTCTCACATGCATGGAACGGTGCAAGATAGCTCCATTGACAACACACAACAAAGTCCTTTCTGCATAACTCTAGCAATAAACATAAAGTGATCTGCAGTCTGTTTTAATACCATCACTATTTACCTTCACACGGAGAAAAACAGAAGGTTACCTATAAATGGTTGGTAAATGTGAATGGAACCGTTTATCCTGGGTAGCAAGACCAGCCAATATTCCATGGCTGTTTCCACTCCAGAAAAAGAAAACAACAGAAAAAACACTGTGCCTTTTACTAATATAATCTTGCCATTTCTTTTCAGAAAGCACGACAACTTCATGGTGTCATCTATCACAAAAATACTAGTAAATACACTAAGTAGTACCTGGGAAGACGTTGGTCGTTCCTGAGGATTTTCCTTCAAACACTTTTTAATTAAATTTTCAACTTTAGGCCAGGGGGCACACCCATATTCTTTGACGGGATCTAAGATGTAAAATCATACAACTTCTTAGCCAATCTTTACCATAATGTAGAACTGTAAGTTATGAATAATTTTCTCCGTATTTTAAGAATTTATCTGACTTCTTATGAAGCTGCTCTAAGAAATACTACAGTCTTAGGTAAAATGTCAGTATGATCAGCTTGGAATTGCTCATCTGCCATTACAGAATAATGAGAGTCACTGGGCTAGAGTCTTTTTCATTAAAAGCAGCTTTTTATTTTTTTAACTTAGTATGTGATAAGTATAATCAAAGCAATACGCAAGGGTCAAGGCCAGACATTGTCTTAGAAGGTACTTCCAGCAATATTCATTTTAGCCAGGTCTGGACAAAATCCCACGTACACTAAATCTCTATTTCTTTATAAGATGAACCAGCTTGTTCCCTTGAAGTTATAACCAACATAATGATGAATAGATGCCTATTTCTCACAATTTGAAGACTGTGTGAAATTAGGAGAAGTTTCTAAAAATTGCTCTTATTTAGCCTCTTCCTCTGATCACTGTCAGATTACAACATAAAACACGAGGTGCTATTTTTAGAGGAGGCAGGACAAATTGTCTGTTTTCATGTTAAAACTGGAAGAAGCGAGGCATACCTGGTAACTTTCCTTGTATTGCTAACTCGTCAAACTCATTTGGAAACTTCAGGCCTTCCATTATTCTACCTCCTCCTGTTAAAATGTCATACAGAAGCAAGCCAAAAGAATAAACATCAGCTTGCTGATTATAAATAACATTTCCTCTGGCAACTTCTGGTGCTCGAAATCCTGCAAATAAATCATTAATAGTTATTACGATTCATACCAAGCTGAAGCCATCTTTATCCTTTTAAGAATAACAACTTACTGATGAAAATATCACAGGAAGTAAACCAAAAATGGCACGCTATTTCTGGGCTGGAATACTTTGCATGTGGCAGACTACCAAAAATATCAGCAATCAGTGCAAAGGAAGGGTACAGTACATTAATTACAAAGCTCCTGCAGCATTACACATTAAACAATTCATTTATAAATGAATACTGAAATTCTACAGTCTTTACCGAAGGCCTAATTTTTAACACTTGCAGTCATACCCTCACACACAATTTCAAAGACCTAAAGACTCTATTTGAAGTTCCTGAAGTACGTAGTGTTTTAAAACGGATGCTAACAAGTTCTCTCTCAGGTCAGGGAACAGGGCAAGTATTCGTTGCCTTTAAATAAAATCAAGACCTACCTAGGCATTACTGAAAATTAAAACAAACACACACTTTTAGCAGTTTAATTTCACTACTACGATAACCATAGTAAAACAAGACAGGAAAAAAAATCAAAATTAGTGCATGTTATTTAATTTGTTCCCCTTTTAGCCCCTCAGTATACTTCTGAATTCTAAAAGGGGTTAAAGCACAAATAGGAAGAAAGGCCTAGGGGTATAAATCTGGCATCACAATGCGTAATATGATTACGACTACATTTTGGGATTTCAACTGCAGCATACGTTGGAGTTACTTCTCACACACTAAATCAAAAATATATAAGCTGTTTTTTCTGACACAATGTGGAACAAAGCATTTTTCCCTACCTGGAGTGCCCTCAGAGGTTTTTATTCCCATTCGGCAACAATACTGGGCAATGCCATAGTCAGCTATTTTTGCAATGACAGCTGAATTGGGATACAGGGTAAAGAGCAACACATTGTGAGGCTTTAAATCACGGTAAATGATCATTGCTGAATGCAGGTACCTGTTAAGGAAAAGGTATTTATATAAAAGCACTCATAATGAAGGGATGCATGTGCACACAATGGTGAATGCTCTATTCCCGTAACAATAAATTGTGCTTTCAAGTGTTAAATACTGGGTAGCGAGCCAAATATTAACAACGTGATACTGCCTTACTGAATAATGACTTCAGAACTGTTCTGACATACTATTTACCAGCATACACACACTGCAGTATTTTAGTGCCAGTTCTTATCCTAAGTGTCAGTGGCTGTTCGACAACTGAATCTCAGAAGCTGAAGGTTCATTTGTCCCTGAGCTCCTCTGAAGATTTTGTGGCTCTACAGTCACACTTCTACAGCACCCGAGGACATTCGTGGACTTTCAGAACTTTAAAAATACAGTAAGCTATTTTCTTTGGCACTTTAACAAGGAATCAACAGCCACTTCACAAATTCCAAACAGCATTTTTGCTACTTCTCTACTTATATGGGCACCACTTGTTAACAGAAAAACAAAAACAACAACAACAAAAAAAAACAGGTAACAAAATCTTGTGTTCTATACCAGGTAATCAATCATAAAAATACAAGCACTTGTCTGACCCAGGAAATATTTTGCTTGAGTTATACAAAGAGGTAAGTTTTTCATTTTCAGTATGTCGAACTTGCAGCAACACAGAATTCACATTTACCTTAAGCCATCAGCTACATGTAGAGCTATCCTGTGCTGAAGCGTTCTAGTTAAACTTGTTTTGTCGTGTTGAAGCAAGCGATCAAGAGATCCTTTAAGGGCCAATTCCATTACCAGCATTCGGGGACGGACAGCAGCAGCCAACAGAGAGACTAAACTGGGGTGATGGAGGTGACAAAGCACTGCAAGCTCCTGTAAATTGTAAAGTCAGATGAAACACTGCAAGTAGCACAACCTCTGTAGCTCAGAGGTGAACTAAGAAATGTGTTGAAGTAAAGTATTGCACAGCACTTAAGTTTTTTAAGCTCTTCACTAGGGCTGGTGGTATTCTACAAGCAGCTTTACAGCAGAAAAAGCAACATTTCTTACTTGTCTTAGAAGCCTGAGGGAAGTATGTTTATTGAAAATCTTTACTGCAACTTCTTCTCCACCATAGGATGCACGGTACACAGATCCAAATCCACCATCACCTTTTCAAAGATAAAATTTAAAAGAATATTAAAAATGAAGAGACAACAACCATTTCTCAAATATTGCTGAAAGGGTCCAATCCTAAAACATGTGGATCATTCATTGTATTAAACTTCGTGAACAGCAATCTAACCACATAAAAAGCAGTGTCCTAGTATAAAAGTTAATGGAAAATTCAAAACTCAATAACCTGAAATTCAGAGTACCTTAAAAATACATTTTCAATGAGGAGAAATCTCTAATATGTTTTCCAAATGTTTCCATGTTGCTGAAGTGATTTCAATAGATTTGTATACTTAAGCTCTTTTTAAAAAAGACCTACAAAAAATGATTACCCAAGAGAAATTCAGGAGCTTTGTCAAATTCCAGGTCATCATTATTCAACATAATATTTCTAGGCAAATCAGCCAGTATCAGATCAGGAGCAATCTGAGCTATTGGGATGGTATGTCTGGGTTGATCCGGATTTACTAAGAGGTCACCTGTGAAAAATAAATGAGACAATACTGAAAGATGCATGAATCTCTGTGAGTGCACATGATGAATATAGCTAAAATGAAATTCATAAATATATATGTGTGCATACATACACAACAGATCACTAATTAACTATCCCATTCAATTTCCACAGTATCTGACGTTTAAATATTTTCAAGGTTCTGTATGTGTACCAATCAAGTGTGACATCAACTGTTGCTATGTCACAACACCAAACTAACCCAGAGATCAGTTTTTTTGCGTACAAAAAGAAAGAATTTGCTTATTCTATGGTACGTCATCATGAATATTACCTTTTAAATTACTGCTGTACATGGTCCTAACAAAAATACCTACTATCAGTTTTACTATGTGTTGGGTTCAACTACGTGAATGAAGTTGCATTATCAGTACCATGGCAGAAAGACCCTTCATTACTGTCATTTATATATTAATACCCCAGGCAGCTGCAAACTGATTATATAGCTATACAGATATTATATAGTTATACAGATGGACCTTGGATAAAAAAAAAGAACAAGTTGCTTTTGACTCATGCTGTAATTATTTTTAAATAACATGAAGTATTCAAATATTATAATATGGATACCTCGGATGTAAAACTTATCTACCTCAAATAGCACAAATATATATACCTTCTTCAGCTTTTTTAAGTAAGTCATCAAGTAGTATTTTTTGGTGTTCTTCACCATCCTCAAAGCTGTACAGGGCCCATTTCTTCAACAGTGTTTCCCCTTCACCACATACATCTATATCCAGCAAACCTGGAAACCATTCTTCCATAAGAGAATCGATGTGATCCACAACTTGTCCCAGAAGGATGCAACCTTTAACAGAACAAAAGAGGAGAATTACAGCCTCTATCTGTTATAGCTATAATTACAAAGCTAAAGTCTACATTCCAAAAGGCAAAAGCACAACAAACCAAAATGCCAAGCTGCAATCAAACTGGAGCACAAATCAGGTTCAGGAATAATTAACCTTTTCTGCAAGAAGGTGCCGTAATTTTCAAAAAACTGTCTGGGTTGTTGTCAAATACTGCAGATTCCACTAGACAATAAGCTTCAGGAGACCAGTTCAAGTAGATGCCTTGTCTCCAATACATTCTGTTAGGACGAAGAGCTCGTGCTAGAAAATACAAAAGTTGATTAAAAATCTGATATCCAATATGAATACCTTATTTTTAAATATTTGGAATAATTAATAGTATTAAAATATTTAATTATTATTGTACATTTATGCAATGTTATACACAATAATAATAATGTTATACACAAATAACAACAGATGGGGTGCTACAACTTTGCAGTTGGAACAGCCCCACAAAAGCTGAAAACATGTCAATTGGTCATCAGTTCTACAAGGCAAATCCACAAACTAAGTATTTCATCAGATGGTAAGTAATGCACAGGTGATGCACGTGCAGATATTACCCAAATGCTTAAGTACACTTGGCTTCAAATATAGATTATGTTAGGCCTATGTGCAAAAAAACTCAGTGATTTAAATTTTCCCTCTATCACATAATCATGATATAGGATGTGACTGGAATTCTATATCAAGGAGATAGTTATAAATCACATTTGTACATTAGCAATGCATATTTTGCATACTTCACTTGTCACCAGTATTCATAAATCACAGAATCACAGAATTTCTAGGTTGGAAGAGACCTCAAGATCATCAAGTCCAACCTCTGACCTAACACTAACAGTTCCCACTAAACCATATCCCTAAGCTCTACATCTAAACGTCTTTTAAAGACCTCCAGGGATGGTGACTCCATCACTTCCCTGGGCAGCCCATTCCAGTGTCTAACAACCCTTTCGGTAAAGAAGATCTTCCTAACATCCAACCTAAACCTCCCCTGGCGCAACTTAAGCCCATTCCCCCTCGTCCTATCACCAGGCACGTGGGAGAACAGACCAACCCCCACCTCGCTACAGCCTCCCTTCAGGTACCTGTAGAGAGCGATAAGGTCACCCCTGAGCCTCCTTTTCTCCAGGCTGAACAAGCCCAGCTCCCTCAGCC
>NC_048893.1:14756975-14866722 GCF_011077185.1 Oxyura jamaicensis
TTCTTGGCCACCTGAGCACACTGCTGGGTGGCCAAGAAGGCCAACAGCATCCTGGCCTGTATAAGTCATAAATCACACATTAAAGTCATAAATCACACATTAAAAATACAAAGATGAATGAATCTGCAAAGTTCAGGAGATAGATCTCATGTCAAAACATGGAAACGGTAGAAAAAAAATAAGAAAAATAGAAATAAAATAGAAAAAACGGTAGAAAAAAAATAAGAAAAAAATAGAAAAATAAGAGAAAAATCTCCACTTTTGACCAAAGCAGAGCTTCAAATTTTCATAAAGGGAGAATAGACAAACCTGTCTTTCTCTGTGGAAGACTTATTCTTTCCTGTATTCCCTGCAGAATACAGAACCGAACAGCAATATTGCATAAGTACAAGGAGTTCCTCTATTTCAAGCATGTGAAGAAGAGAAATAGGCTGCTTACACCTCCACTTTCTTTTGCACATCACTGTGAAGACCTGGCACCAATTGTTCCAGGATATTTCTAAATTACAGAAATGACCACTGTTCTTTTTCTCACATTTATGAAGTGGCCAGAAAATAGCTAAAGCTAAACAATATAATGGATAAGAGCTTTAACACTCAGGTGTTTGTGTTTACAGCAAACATGCTTGTTATTGCTTTTGAAGTCAAAGATTTGTACCTCTTCCTGACAGCATGTAAGGTGATATTTCAAGCAGCCTGTTGATCAGCCTGGACCAAAATCCCATAGGAAAGTATGGCATCTCATAAAGCCTGATGATAATTTCTGAATTTTCACAGTGAGGAAGCTCTATAACAGGTCTGTGATCAGACAAACTGAAAGAATAAATATATTAGACAGTATTTAATTATGTACTTTATTCAAACTGACTGATGGTGTACATTATTTACTATATAAAATGTATTATTTATTGATGAACAATTCAAACAATCAGGGAACAGACAGCATATTTGCTTATTCTGTTTGCTTGTGCTAAAGTAAAGTTCTGCTGTAGTTTAAACCCATCACAACCTCACTGACAATCGTTAGATAATGTGTGAAAAAGAAATATATGTAAGGCAACCAAGGGGCATTCATAAAAAATCTACTTATTCAGCACTTAGAAGAATGTAGAAACTCCTATCAATTCAACCATGTAATACTCTCATTTATAACAAAAAATAAATACACAAACACATTAGGGAAATCTGTAACTGAAGCAGAGAAACTGTAACTGGCTTCATCTAAACCAAAAAGACCACATTCACATTCAGAACACTTTTTTTTTTGGCATTTAACCATTGGACTGTTTGGGGGAGATTCTACCTCCAAGTAATTTGACAGTTGTTCTGACTCCAAGCTGTAAGAATTCATGGTTACAATTTGCAGTAAATATCTGTAATGTTGGCCCACGATGTAAGGCTACATTATAATCTTCCGCTGTAGGGTATGATAACTGTAAAAGAAGTATTTTTCCCATAAAGCCTTTCATTATTTATAATGGTAAGCTTTATCTGCTATAAGATCAGTTTAACATGTCTCTGAGAGCAATTACTAAAATGTACTGTACTAAGTATGTATCATGCTTTCATATCCCAAATTGCTCTGATGATCAGTTAAGCTAGCAAGCCTGATGGGAGGTTTTTATTTTGATTGATCTCCGTGGCACATTTGTGGGCTTTGCTTACCTGCTTGGGATTAGGAGCTGATCCTCTCCTAATGGCAAAGCAATCTGAAACTTTTCCAGAAGCTTGAAGTACTGTGACATGTAGATCTTGGGAAACTTGCTCTTCTTTAAAAGGAATTTTTCCACATCTGAGCGCTTTACAATCCCCTTAGGATACTTAGAAAAGCCTTCCATTTTCACCGTCAAAATCTTTCCAAAAAAGAAAAACAATCTGAGATGCAGAGTCACCACATGCAGACTCGTACAGATTACACGACCTTTCCAGGTCTTTTCTCACTCTTACTCCCATCAGCTTTGTAGGCTCAAACTTATTTTGCCATCCCATTTCTTCCACTAAATGAAAGGTAAAGTTTTGGAGGTTAGGTTATATGAATATATATTAAAAAGTCTGAAAATATTTCTCAGTCATGGAACAACTGAAACAGTCAGTTGTCTAGAATGCAAAACCAGAAGGAGCCAGGTCAACCAACCTGGGCCCTGAGACAATACTAGATCGTGAAACTATAAAGGAATTGTGAAAAAGAATCATATAGTTTACAGTTGTTTGGAACAGAGGAAAAAGTTTCATGAATGTAGATGCAGAAAGTAATCAGAGACTAACCTGTGCCATGATTTTACACAGCCACTTAGGATCTACAAAATAGAGATCTCTGAGCTGTAGCGCTGGGTCTTGAAAATGAAGCAGTACACCTGCACAAAGAACACTGTAATTAGCAATGCGTTCCTCAAGCTCTGTATTAAGCAAATTAAACATCCCACTCTGGGTTGTCTTCCTTATGTGACTTGATACAAGCAATCTGAATAACAACTACTGTCTTTGATTTTATGTCAGTATGCCAGGACAGTAGAATGCAGTATTTTTTTTTTATTCAGCTTTACCTTTATTTTTGGATGTTTTGTTAGATATATAATCTTTTTTCTTTCTTTTTTTTTTTTTTGGTCAAGCAGCTGTGCTCCATGTTGTTAATTATTTAATCATGTATTCACCTAACTATTCAGACTATTGTGGCAATTCTACCTTTCTTCAGAAACCATACTGTCTAACCAGCCGGTGTGATTTCCACAGAGGGATAAGATATGTAAATTGTTTCAGCAATGATCCTTTGTATCATGACATTCCTTTATGAAATAAATATCTGGACTATCAAACTGTAGTATTACCCAAGGGTAGCATTTCAGCTCCACAAAATGTGTCAACTTTGTCTGAAATTTAAAAATCCACACAGGTCCTGTTTGCTGCAGATATGCAACAAAATGCTAACAAACATACATCAAAGATATTTTACCTGATTCATTCAGAAAGTGAATTGCATGCGGGAGTTCATTTTCATCCAATTGCAACTGGCTTTCCTGTACCAGTTCTAGTAATCGCTTCTGGTCAATCACAGGAAATTCAACTGGGACGTTTTTACGTTCCAGCAAAATTCTCTTCTCTAGCTCCAGATAGCTGTCAGGAATTAGCTGACCGACCACTGGCTGATCTCGGATCTGTATAATTAGGAATGATATTAAACATATTCATTTATTCATGCGAAGTGCAAGCAATAGTGCAACTAGGATGTAAGATGGGTATAACCACTCAATAATAATGGCAATAAGGAACAAGAACACTCATTTATTGTATAACATGGCTTCTGAAATGTCAATTGGAATAATTCTTTCAGGATTAAAGTATGCATGCTTTTCTACAAATGAATACACACAGAAGAAAATATTTCCATATTACATGTGTGTACATGTACACAAAAAAAAGACATCTGAGAAGTACAAAGAGAAGCTTTGATTTGAAGTAAAAGGAAAATGTTCACTGTATGTACAGATGATGCCATACTCCTCAGGTTAACAGAGGACAATAGGTAAATAAAAGAATAAAATAAAAAAAAATGCTCCTTGTAATCTGTAATGTCTCCAGATATCATTAGACAAGCTAGGGAGAAAAGGGTGGTAGCTCAAGTAAGTCTGCACAGCCAACTGGTGGTGCTAGTCAGTGGGCGAGAGGAGGGGAAGGAAAACCTCCAGCAGAGCTAGTGAGACTTGATGGAGACACAGCCAGGTGCTTTGTCCCCGCTTCCTGTAGCCTGAATTCCTTCCTGGACACCTGTGTCAAATACCTTTTGACCTTCGGTATTATCTAGCAACCAGTCAGATCTGTCATTCTCCACAGAGGCTGAGCTAGCCATTTTGTGGAGGAAATGGGAAACGATTTTCCCAACATTTCTAATTTGGCTTCGCAAGTTTCTCAAAGAAGGTGAATACCAATGCACTGTGGCATTTTTATTTGTCAAAAATGTAATCACTGCCTTGTTTAAGTTCAAAGACTCAGAGCATTTGATGAGCATGTTTAATACTTAATTCACTTTGACTAACTTCTAAGCAGGTACCTTGCAATTCTCTTCCTTTCACAAAGTGTCTGCATTATTTATGGAAACTATCTCCTTTCCTTCAGGCTACCTTACTTTTGTGTGGAAGTTCAAATACTGGTTTAAATCATAGTTGCAAGAGATGTGGGTGTTACAGGAACAATTTTTAGTTATCTAAGAGCAAAATGTTCTGAAAAAGCAGCATTTCTCGTGAGTGCTGAACACATATGGTGAGTACAAGAGTACATAAACCTTTATAATACCAGCTCAGTTCATGCCTACTGGGTGTATTATAAACAAAATTAATCCAAATAGGCCACCTCACTGCCCTTAGCACTGGTTAACTATCCCTTGAACTGTGGAATGAAGTTAGGCAGACCATGGATATGGCTGAGCTGGTGGTTTCTCAGAGAGAAAAAAAGAGAAGTGTGCACTCTTTCCCTCCTTTGTAGCACAACAGTGTGAGGCTAGTCATAAATAAAGCATTTGCTTTTTAAGATCTTCAGAGCAGTAATTCAGAAGAAATTTGGACTATGCTGCGACTTACGGAGTTCTGACATTGACTTTAGTAGCATAAAACATCACCTTTTCTCTTCAACATCTTATGACACTGAATACATGATCAACATTGCATAAATAGAAAAATAAAAGCAAATACATTCTTTCTGCTATACATTGGATCCTGTCTTCCTACAAGCTCCATGCCTGGGCTAGTCTCTTTGCAGTTGTTCACACTTGGATGCTGCGGCCAAGTAGCCAGCAGATGATGAGTGGTAGTGATGACTTTGGAGACAACAGAACTATGAGTACTCCAGTTTAGAAAGTCTTACAACTGTGAGATTATCCAGTTTAGGAAGATCTTTCAGCCCAGGGGGGCTTCTTTTCCTGCTTTCACTAACTTTCCTCTTTCTAAGAATAGTATCACACAATGTAAAATCAAATCAGTAAATGGAGAATTAGCTGGCTTTCAGAAATCACAAAATCTTATTTCCTGATCTCCAACCAACAAAGATGGGCAGTTTTTGACGAGATTTCTTCATACAAAAAAGAACAGCCTATTTTAAATTAAATATTCTATTTATGATATTAGGGTTGGAAAATTAAACTTACCTGAGATTTTTACTAAGTTGATTTTTTGGTAGAAAAATAAATTAATACAAAACTGGTGACTTGCTGTGTCTAATGCTTTACAGAAGTCATGATGAGTTTGCTATCAATCTAAAAATGTACTTATGTGTTTAAAAATGTTTTAAAAAATATTCACTTCACTAAAACTAGGATGTTTTCCATGTTACAAACTGTATGTAACTTACTTTGAAGTGAAGACTCTCCTTTATTATGATTTTCCGAAGTCGGATAATGGAATCCGATTCTTCCGTAGCATTCACAAAGTGGTAATTTTGGATAGCTGGGAAGCCTCGCTTATTTAACAGCTCTCTAGTAATTTTACTGATGCAGGCCTTATGTTGCTTTTCATCAGAAACATCTAAATGAGTGCCAACAAGAATGACGGGGGATGTTGAAGCTCGAGCCTGTTAGCAAGATCCGTATAATCCATTAATTCAGCAGTGAATGTTGATTTTATTTTACATGTGCATAAAATGTGAACGATTTAGTTAAAACAATCAATACGATGAAAAGAGCAACTGTTTCTTCCTCTTTCTTCTTAAATATACTTCTTTTAAGTAAGTTTGAGCAGTGGATAGATCTAAATCTGAAATACTACCTCAAGTCTTTAACATTCACAGTAAGTTTAAACTGCAAACCCATCCAATAGTCTTGACTGGACAAGGCAATAAAAATGCATCAGCCTACAAATACGAAACATATTTTTTAACATAAAGTGAGCAGTCTAAATCAAAACAGAAATCTAAACATTATGCTTTTTAAAGGAAGTAGTTTAGATCTGGATTTCATTCATTGTAGATTAATAGTATCAGCAGTAACACACAGCCCAACAAAGAGGAAAAGCAAAGGGTACTATGTCAGTTGTCATAGGAACGGTGCATCAGTGGAACACCAGCAAGCACTGCATAGCAGAAGAGAATACATCAGAAATCGGCTTCATCAACACTTAACTGACCATAACCCTCCGTCCTGTACCACTGCTCAAGGCAAAAGGAGTGAAAAAAATAAGTTTAACAAACAGTATGTAAAATCTTGATGTAAGTGCATTGCCCAGATATGGCTAACTATCAGAAAGCTGAAAGCTGAGAGACAAGCAATGTCCACCATGGGGTGATTCCACCCAAGGCAAACAAAACACAGCAAAAGAAAAATCCACAGGTGGATTCTAAGACCAATTTCCCTACTACAGTCCTGGGATCATTCCTATTAACAACAGGATGCTAAGCATAAACTTAACAGCATGATTTCAAGCCAACATCTCGTCAGATTTAAGTTAATAAAATTCTGATTTACCCAGAATTACAATGGTGTAGAAGAAAAAGCATGCTTAACTCTTCTTATCCTTTAATACCACCCCTTTTTTATTTTTATCAGTCAATCCAAAATATTGCCAGAACATGCAAACCATTCTGCACATCAGTGCATTTCAAGTACAAAATGGTGCTGATCTTTCATATCCAATTTATTATGTATTTCAGCACGTTTCATCTTATGTATCATTTTATTTGCTGAAGAGCTTCTTTTTTATTCTCCTCTCTAAAAACACTTGTGGTTAATTTGTGTTCAATAACAGACCCCTGAAAGTGGCAATCCATTCTGTACAAATCTATGGTTTAGTACCTTGATGTTAAAAAGCCACGGCTTCATAGCATCCACCTCTGCTTGTCCTTTGCTGAGATCATAAACAGCAAGATATAAAGCTCTTTGGGTCATAAAGTGAGGATGGGTACTGTAGAACTCTTCTTGTCCTAATGATAAAAAAAATCCCACTGTTTAGTACTTCCTTCATTGAGCAGCTCAGACCACAAAAAGGCAGCAAAACACTTATTCTCACATCACTAATCCACAAATGAAATTAACGCCTGCATAAAATTATCTACATTGACAGGAAACCTGTAAAAACTATGAATTTTAAGTAGGTATTCTGTGGTATCTCATTGACTGAAGTGTAGTGTTGAAATATGTAAGCTAGCTTTAAATCAAGAAGCGTGAGGTTCAACAATGAGATAAACGTGGTTGCTGCAAACAGAAACTGAAAGGTCACGATTCTCTTAAAAATCCAATACTGAATTTCTAATCATCAAAATTTTAACTCTTTTATTCCTTGTTCCTTCCCTTCTTTCTTCCTTTCCGTCCTTCTTCCCTCCCTTTCTCCCATCGTTTCAGCAACTTCAAAATAAAAAATCTTAATGTTCACATGCTTGAGCACCTGAAATCTCAAGGTGTCTCAGCTAAAGCTGGACACTGAACATGAATACTGTTCCATGTATATATGTAGTGATAGAGATTGAATTAAGTTGATAACAGACCAATGCTTAAAAATAACTTCTTGATAGTCTAAAGTACCCCTAAGTTCTACAAGTGCTTCTGGAATCCCCGACTTCAAAAGTTTTACCAAAAATCTCAAGTCTCTCCCTAAGTGCTTTGTTTTGTGACCTTACAAAACCGTGATACTGTTCAGCCCAGAGAGACCCAGACTGCAAAAGGGAAAAACAGAGTTAAGTGGAAGATGATTTTTCTGGTGATGAAAAGCAATTTCTTATTATTCTGAAATTACAGTTTTAGAGTGCTATTGTTGAAATGAATGATCAGACCACGTTTGGTGATGAGAAATTCCTGAAGGTTTACATTTAATTTGAGGCATTTACTGGCAGTTTGCAGAATTCACTGCCACTTCAGTGGCCACCTGACTTTTGGTGTAAGTTTGTATGATTTACTGTCTACAGTTTGAAATTTCACAGGCTGACTCTAAGAATGAGCAATGCATTCATGTGTTAGAGAAGACAATAATAAAGGACAATGAGCTCTAAACATACCTCCAAAATCCCAGACATTTAATATAAGCTCTTTCTTCATTTTGCCTTTCCCTTGAATGATCCAGTCTTTCACATCAATGCCTACTGTAGCTTTTGGGGAACAAAATTCTGATCGTTTGCATTTCATTAGCTGTTGTAATAGTGTAGTTTTCCCACTACCGGTGTTTCCAACAATCATGAGCTTCATTCTGTTATAAGGTACTGCCTTCTTCAGTCGTTGCTGAAGAAATCTGGCATGAAAGAAATTTGCAGAACTCACAGAAATGTGTAATAAATTAAGACACCACCAGAACTCAAGATCATACAGAAATCTAAAACCATACCATTTATTGCATTGTTTATAGAAATGTCAAATTCAAGAATCACTCAAGTCATATTTTTATGACTATTATCTGTTTTGTGTGTGTGATATAAAGCTTACGTTCAATAGAGAAGCATATCATATGGATATCATATGACAAACCAGCACTTCTTTTCAAAAGGCTATGTTGTTTTCTTACTGCCCACCACATATCCCAAGAAAACAAACCAAGAATATTAAAGAGCTATAGGGCAACAAACCTGATAATATCTCTGGCTTTGCATCCCACATGTTTGAAGTCAAAATTAAGATGGAGTCCTTCCAAAGGAAGATCCCAGATTTTGGATAGCCTTCCCATTTCATCTGGAAAGAATCTCAAATCGGGATTATAACTTACATCCAGAGAAGTCAAATTTTCTAGGAAGCCAATCTGAGGAGGAATCTAAATAAAAGAACATTTAATGGATGACTGAACATAAAAAAATAATATTGTATGAACAAGAGTACCATAAATATTTAACAAAAGTAGGTGTAATTTTTACAGCTGTAGTTTTTTTTTTAATAAACAAATCTAATATCCTTCACTAAGAGACAAAGAACCTTATAATGAATTAATTATGAAAACTGATTTCATGTCACATTCCAGACAGAAAAGCTTAATAGAATATGGGGATTTTCCTTCACAGGAAATCCTAATTCCAGTTAGATACCATTTCACTAATGGAATTTTCAGTGATACGAGGCAGTGACATGAAAATCAATTGAACACTGAAAAGCAGTATTCAGTTAAAAAGTGAGTTCATTTTCTTTAGGTAGAATCTTTTACTTTACCTCCTTTAACTTGTTGTGGGACAGGTGTAGCTTTTCTAGCCTAGACCACGCACATGCCTTTTCACTCAAGTCCAAGATGCCTATTTGATTATGATTAAATAACAGCTCCCTTAAGTTTAATGATTTCCAGTGCACTGGCCCCGGCAGGCTTATGATCTTGTTTTGGCTTAAATCTACTGATCGCAAACTAAAGACGTGAATAAACAAAAGAGATAAGTTAGAAAACGCAATAAAAAAACCTGAGATTAACTAGAACTGTATGAATTTTCAATAAACAATTAAACAGATTAGACATCAGAACGGACAGTTTTCTGTTGGGAATCTAAATGGGAAGATAGAGGATTACTACCATGAGCAAAAGTAATTAGTATGAGAAAAAATAAAAAGGAAACACATATGATTAATACAGTATCATATGTTTTCAATGTACTTGCCAGTGAATTAATTTTCCTGGTCATGAAAATAAACATTCATATTATACTGTGCACATATGTTTCAGATAGTAAATCACAGAACCATAAAATAGTTTAGGTTGGAAGGGACATTAAAGATCACCTAGCTCAAAGCCCCCTGCCATGGGCAGGGAGACTTTCCACTAGACCAGGTTGCCCAGGGCCTCATACAATCTGGCCTTGAACACCTCCAGTGATGGGGCATCCACAGCTTCTCTGGGCCACTCAGAGCCCAGACCCTCACCATCTCAGGTAATGAACTCAGGTAAAGACTCAGGCCCTCACCATCTCTGAGTAAAGAATTTCCTCCTAACATCTAATCCAAATCTCCTCTCTTTTAGTTTAAAACTATTCCCCCTAGTGCTATCAACATCTGTCCATGTGGAAAGTCGCTCTCCATCTTTTTTATAAGTCCACTTTAAGTAGTGAAATGCCACTATAAGGTCTGCCTGGAGTTTTCTCCAGGCTGAACATCCCCAGCTCTCTCAGCCTGTTTTCATTGGAGAGGTGCTCCAGCCCTCTGACCATCTTCATGTCCCTCCTCTGGACCTGCTCTAATTAAAGAGTCTAAATTAGTCAATTTAAGTAAGCGTGTATATTGGGATAACAGTACACTTTCCTCTTTCTATGATTTGCAGATATGCATGGCACTATTCACATTAGTAGGAGATAGATGAATATGTTTCATGCTCTTGCAGTGCATATATGCTATAATTCAATTGTGAACAGTACACTTAATGTTCATTTAGCCTGGAGAAAAGGAGGCTCAGGGGAGACCTTATTGCACTCTACAATTACCTTGAAGGAGTGCTATAACGAGGTGGGGATCGGTCTCTTCTCCCAGGCACCAAGAGATCACCAAGTGAAAGGATGAGAGGAAACGGCCTTGAGTTGTGCCAGGGGAGGTTTTGGTTAGATATTAGGAAAAAATTCTTCACTGAGAGGGTTGTGTGGCATTTGAACAGACTGCCCAGGGAAGTGGTTGCGTCACCATATCTGGAGGTCTTCAAAAAACTTGTAGATGTAGAGCTTAGGGACATGGTTTGGTAGTGAATTTTGCATTGCTAGGTTAAAGGTTGGACTAGGTGATCTTAGAGGTCTTTTCCAACCTAAATGATTGTATGATTTATACCCAGGCAACAAAGAATAGAATTAGGCTCAGGGTGCCAGTAACAGCTGAGTGCAGGACCACAACATTGAACTTACTAGAATAAATGTATTTTAAAAGTTAATTGCAGCCTAACATATCAATAATATGTTATCACTGGTATAATATACATATATATTATATATATAATTATATTCATGTGCTTTATAAATTTCAAGATATTAATAAAAAATGCAATAGGGAAGCTTCAGGTATTATCAACCTTACAGAAACCAAAATTCCATTTACAAGCTATGAAGATTCACTTAACATAAATAAACTGAACTTGCTTGCTTCTAATTTAGGAGACTAACACAGACAATTTGGATATCTCACCCTTTTATCATGTTTCTATGCATATATGCTTGTATATAGAAGTATGTGCATAAATTATACAGTTCAACTATGTGTGTATTTAAGAACCAGATAATAAAGAACATTATATTTCTGCAAGTCGTCTGTTGGACAAATATGCTGTTTATGTCACTGTGGAACATGAACCATGCAAGAAATGCATGCAACTCGTCAGGACCAGCGGATGTGGAACCTGAAGGATGCATCTTTTTCACTCCATCCATTAAATCTGCTGTTGTGAATTCAAACATCAGCAGGCTGACACAGTGTAACATCATATTAATAATGACATACTGTATGTAAATTTGATTAATGCAAGTCCAAAAGTCTGTTTTCCTTAAGTACTAGAGTTGCTACATATGTAGCCTAGCAACATTTTTTAGATCTGATTGTTCCAGTGTGCACAAGAGTTTGTTTATTCTTTCCTCCTACCCCTCCATCTCATCTTTGTTAGCCCATCTTCATTACATTGTAGGCATCAGTGCTCTTTAATACTCTTCTCCCTTGCCCCGGTGTCTTCAGCACTCACACCTACCCACACCTGTCAGACACCTGATCTGATCATCACTCCCAGTGCTCCTTCCACCATCCACCACCTGTGAAGGTCAATAACTTCTACAGAAAAAGGGGAAGTCCTGATTTTCATGTGAGTAATGCTTTGAAGGTATAGCAAAAGAAATGTCACATGCATCTTCATCACAGTTCCGTACAGCAGAAGTATCACTCTTTGAGAAGAAACATCTTGTGATATTTGGGAACTGAAAAACTCATTTCAATAGCCTTATGCTGAAGAAGCTGCAGAACTTCTTGAAAAGGAAGAAAATTGCCAGTAGCTTTTTACTGTGTTGGTTTCAAGGAAGTAATAAATTAATTCTGGTCTTCTCAGAACTGTCAGCTTCAGCAGTCAAGCAACATGTTTTTAATAATAACGATTTGAATCTCAGGAATAATGCTTCTCAGGATAATGAAGAAAATGTTACTGATTTGGCTTCAGTTGAAAGATACTACTAAACATTTAACCTTTGAGAGAGGATTTCCTGAAGATCATTAAAACATGCTGAATGTTCTGCTTAACAAAGGTCTTGACACAAGATTTTCTTCATCAAAAACTAGTCACTAACTTTAATAAGAAAAATATTAACTTACTGTGGTAAAAGAAGAATTGTTTCTGGAACATTAATAAAATTATTTTGGGATAATTTTAAGGTTGTTACGCTGGATGACAAGTCAGGCATTATCTCTGGAATAGAAAAAGAGGTTGATACCATTATTTTTCAGAACAATTGACGTTATTTTTAATACTGTAGTTTTCTAAAATCAGACAGACTAAAATGTCAGTCCATGATCTATACGCAGGTACTTATATAAACTGCTCAGAACAGAAACTGCATCTTTTTTTTTTAAAGCTTATTTAAAACTAACTTTCCCAAATAAAAGAAGTGTAGAACAAGAGTTAAGGTATTCGCTTCTATCACATTGCATCCTATTAAACTTTATTTCATATTGGCATTAAACACTGAAATAATCTTACTTACACTTAACTGTATTGCCAGTACACATGACATTCACATCACTCACCATATGAGTGGTAGGTCTTACACATTCAAAAATGACTCTAATGTTTCAGCTGTATTTAATGCAGGTTTAAGAGCTACTTTCTGAAATATTGTGTCAATTATTTCAAAATGGAAATTTTGTATTTTGAAGGTGGAAATAAATTCTAACAGTAATTTATGAAATCCTACAATATCACTAAAATTGCATTTATTTTTTCATAAAATAACTTTGAAATCTTTGCATAAAATATACTAAGCCACAGAAACACATTCTGGATTGAATTAAATTCCTTAGACACAGGCCTATAGAAGATGATCTACTCTGTGGTACCTTAGCTATCTGCACATGACTTGGAGATACACACTGGAGCTATGGAAGATTGATTTTTTCTGCATCTGAAGCTGTAAGCCAAGTGAAATACTTCAGGGCAACTGAAATGTCACCTGTGTTTAGGCAAGTGAATCAAATATCCTATTTTATTCAGAAAACTATGCTGGATATAACGTGGTAATACTTGACATGCCTCTCTGTACGTTGCAAGACCTGTATTTAGTAACAGATTTTCAAGCTAACTTTGAAGAACTTCCCCTGCCCTGAACCTTCCCCAACAGGATGTAACATCCCAGCTCCAGTCAACCATTTTCATAGCTTCCAGTACAAATGTAAGGGTAGTATCAGTTACAGAGTCAGATCAGATGTCCATGAAGCTCTATTGGAAGTATACTGCTTCCAACAGTGATCAAAAGCTTCTTAGGGAACAATATAAACAAGGACAAGCATATAAGGTATTCTTCTTGACTCTTCTCCCAAGACTCAAAATACTGGTGGCTGAGGCATTCTGTGACTTGGAATGGTTTCTAGAAGGTGGGTCTTATTTTCATAGATACTTACCAAGAGCATTCATCCTGGCATTGAACAGCTCCAGTTTTGTACAGCCCATGAAGACATTCTCAGCAAGGGAGGAAATACTGTTCTTACTGATGTTTAAAATTTTCAGCTCTTTCAAGCGTATGGGTGAACATATGCATGAAATTTTGTTTCTGTGATAACAAGAAGAAAAACAATACATGTGTTATTCAGAAATTGTTGGCTAAAAAGTGTATTAAGAGTATTAATCCGTATAAAGAGTATTAATCTGACTTTGTTATCCTTACTCTGGTAAAGAAAAAATACAAATCTTATCTAGACTGAGCAGTCAGCAAAATACTGGTTCATGTAGCAACAAGGAATAACATGATTGATTTAAATTTGCTTTAAGTAATGTGGAAAGCAGATGTCAGACTACAAGGCGTCACTTCCTGATTACATAAGCTCAGTCCCACACAAAGAGAATTGCCACATCTGTGAATAGTTCTGTTCTATTCTGTTCTATACACGTCTAATAAGACGTGTATTTGTTTCTGACAGTCTTTCTGTGATTGTAATCACAATCTAAAAAACAAACAAACAAAAAAAATCAGAAATTCCACATAGGGGATATAATTTAGGTTGTATTTGATGCTACAGACAATGTATTCTGAAAAGAATAACAGGAAAGAGAAAAAGACGAAGATACTGAACATACATTGATAAAAGAACCACGTAGCAATGTGTTGTAAGGGTAATGTTGCTAGTAAAGTTGAAAATAAAGCTCATAAAAATAAAGCTAATAAAGTTTAAAAAGAAAGTGCTACAGGATTTTGGATTTAAAATATTGCTTTTGTGAGTTTGATTCACATACTTAATACTGCTTGGTTTAGATTTGTATCTTGCTATTACTTACTGAGTCTGTGCAGATTTCTGTGTAAGAAGTATCATACCCTTATGTGAATTGTGGGAAACGTACGAGACAGCATCTGCAGTTTACAAAACTATCAACTTTATCTTTTGTACGAATTCCCAATAGGCACAAATTATTTCATTCACTAACACATATAATAAAAGATGCTGGCAAACTAAAAAATACATATTTTCTCTTCTTCTGTTATTTAAAATATATTCATAACAAGCATATTTCCAAAAAACTTTGGTTAATATGAAATACAGTGGAAACTGTATTCTCATACTGAAAACCTACCTAAATATATCAGACAATGTGGACAGTCCTGTGGATGTGTAGCATGACAACAGAAAAATGCTGAGCTACATTTTTAGTACATTACTGAAAATGTAATGTTATTAGTTTCTATGAAGGCTCACAAAAGTTGTACTGTACTTTGTAATACAACACTGAAAACTGTAGCAGTTTACACATTTGTAAAACAATGTCAGTGTTTCACTACTGATTAAATGATCCTTTCCATGCTATAGCAGTCACCATTCTGGATAACAAATACATTATTTCTGCTATTTTTTTACGCTACAGTCAATTTACAAATGTTACTCTCACCCTTCTAGCAATAGCTGTTCCAGGTTTTCAGCAACATTTGCAAGAAATTCAGGAGTGCACACCAGTTGATTGTATGAAAGGTTAAGTTGTTTTAGAGTTGGACATCTGAGGTATGGATCCAAAGCAAAGGAAGGTCCAATGTCATTTCGAGAGATATCAAGGTTTGCAATACAATTCATTTTCAATAAATAAGTAGGAAAAGAAGTAAATCGGTTACTGTGCAAATCCAAATAATTCAGGCATTTCAAGTTCTGAAAGAAAAAAGGATTGTTTCAAAAAAGAGCGTAATGAAAATATGAATTCGTATCTTTTAAGCTGAGTTATATTTTATACAATTTACTTATCTTTGTCTTACTAGGAAAAATAGCAGAAGATATCATTCATAATAATGTAAGCCGTATTTCTTTTAAAGAATAAAATATAAAGCATTCGTTAAAATTTATTAGCTCAGTTTCATAAAATCTAAGTTATGAATTGCCTGCAGTTCTCAGTTATATTTATGTTATTATTTTACTGAATATAATACATGTTCCAAAGCAGTTCTCTGAAGTAAATGGTTTAAAACAGTCCCATGAAATTATTATTAATTCTAGCTGCACATGAATCTTGAATGAAAACAAAGTGAATGGATGAAGCATGCAAAGATATATGCCCATAGTCAAAGTACTACTGTTATAAATAGATTGTTAGAGACAAACAACTAATTGTAACTAATCTTGACTTGTGTTATATAGAATTATGCAGAATTACTTCACAGAGTTGTTCTGGAATGTTTGTAAGAGCATTTTGGTGGAGCTCCAGTTTCTCAAGATGTTCCAGGTGACTAGTTAAGCTGCTATTCTGGCTGATGGCATCTATGTTCTCCAGATCATTTGATGAAAGATCTAGTGATTTAATATATTCTTTCTCTGAGATCAGTGAAGAAAGACTGTCTGATGGTCTTAAATATGGTGAGAATTTTGAGATTCCTTCTATTAAAACAAAAACATGGGGAAAATAGCAAGATTTAATTGAATACATAAATTAAGATGAATCAACTTAGGATCTAAAGAAGCAGAAGACAACGAATGTTTGGTTGTTAGTCAAGATCCAAATCCATGAATATTTCTTTTAGAAGACAAATTTGTAAGACAGTAGGGAAGAGACATAAGTTTATGCACTACACAACAGAAGTAGTTTTTGAAAGCTAGTAATGGCACTCATGAAATTACATTGTTTGTAAAACTCTACATAAATTACTACATAATTGGGAAAAAAAAACACTATATATACAGTATTTGTACTCCATGGTAGTATTTCAATATGTATCTTTGTAAACAAATATATAATCTAACTAAAACCTTTGTGTGCTATGCTTATGAAAGCATTAAGGATGAAACATCAGTTATATATGATAAACTGTGTAGTTTACTTACTGGGAGATTCATCTGAAGGCAACAATTTCCTTCTTTGTTTCAGTGATGGTTCATAATCTGTGCCAGGTCCCTGGAAAATCCCAAAACAGAATAATAATAAAAAAGTAACAGGTGTGGACACATGCAGATTTTTGAAATGATCTGAATTCAGTATATTTCTTTTTGTTGTCATTTCTTTTTATCAGATCTCCCAGGGGTAACACAGAGACCAAATTTTTAAACTCTATAAATACCACCAGGTCACATTTTTATAAAAATTACTGATCCATGCAATATGAAACAAGAGTAGTTTTTAAGTGCAATGGATATAGTGCGTTTTTTGACAACCTAAAACGACTTTCCTCTGGGTAGGCTGAGAGGATGAAGAAAGATATTGCAAAAACTATCTCTCTCCCAGGAAGCCAGTCCCTCTGGTTTTGCAAACAATGGAAAGAGACACGCTCCTTTCAAAGGAACTTGACTTTGACTTCCCTGATTTGTCATCTTAAGAAATCTGTCTCCACTGACCACAGTGGCTGTGGTCAGCTTCACTACAGGACAGTTAAATCTTTGTGAACAGAACCTTATTTTTTGTATTTGTATTTGAACAGTACCAGAACATCAAACTGGAAATCTGAGCAACTCAGAAGAACAGATTTTTTTTATTGACCATAAAATTTTGCTGAAATAAACTCTCATCTATACAGGTAATCTGGAGCACATTAATTACACAGCGATAGAAGGGAGCATTAAATAGCAACAGTCAGGCAAGAGCCCATATAATTACAAGACCTATCCTTACACTTGATTATGAACAGTTTCACAGTAGGCAGCACAGATGGATTTGTAAGGAATCTGGAATGAATAAAGATCTGACTTACCAGAGAGTAGGAATGTCGCGGCAAAGCAGAAGAACCTCTTTGAAAGGCATTTTCCCTACAGTATAAATCTGCAACTGCAATGGAATTGGACTTCTTTTTTGTAAAAAGTGAACCTTCACTTCCTAGTACAAAGCAACAACACAGGAGGACAGGTAAATAAGAAAATACATTTAAAGCTGAACTCAACTGTAAGGTAGATGCTGTCACAAAAAGGAGAGATACATTTCGAAAGCATCAATAACAGCAGGAATTAGTGGTTAATTGTATGTGCAATATGCCAATAATATTAACATAAAGGCCATACTTACCTGCTATGTTCTACATATAAACCGTAGCTTGTTATATTGGTGCTTTATCGCTTACAATTTCCATCAGGTTTGTATTGTTATACATGTTTTATAACACACCTTTGTGCTACTGCAGCATCAGTAACTTTTCTATATAGAAGAAGGTTGTATTTGAATAGATACTTTTGCACTCACACCCTTACTGAAAATGAAACATCAAATACTTCTCTGGCATTAGTGATTTAGGGTCATCTGGACTCACTTAGTATTCTTCCTTTCAAAGCTAGTTTTTTAACTCCTAAAAGCACTCTTGTTAGTAAAACCTATGTTTTTTTATACTATAGTTTAAGTAAGACTTAACAACTTTTCTGTGTGAAAATAGTACCTATCAGTGTCATAGGTCTGTGCTACGATCCTACAGAAAGGAAAATGGTGCTGAACAAAAAAGAATGAAAGAGAACCAAAACAAATCACGAGGCTTCTCTTGATTCCGAAATTCAAGTTCTTCATCTGTGATGATTTTAAATATCTAACACTTCTAAAATACAACAGTGTCACCTGAATAAATAAAAGGCACATTAAAGAAAAGGACACTTACTGTTGTTATTAAGTTACTGATGCTGCAGAGAGAAATGCTGTTTTTTATACGTTAAATGCATTCAGATTTCTTGACATGGCTACCAAGAACAATGATGGACTGAACATAGACTTGACATCTACACTTTCTCATCAATTAGGTATCTTTGGGATAGGGCTAATTTCACCTCATTTATTTGTTAACAATATAGTCTTCCATAACGAACTTAGTTGTGCTTTCTTCATTTACTGACAACAGCGGGAACAGGGCATTTCTAAATCACAATTCATCTGACTTCATGATGAGACAATGTACTTTTGAAGCACTTGTTTTTTGCCATTGACCATAAAGGGAGCATACAAGAATTGCTAAGAAACAGACATTAAAACAGTTGATGTACGCTTAGCCCAGAAACAGGCATCAAAATAGTAGAACAGTCGTTATCTAAATATGGTTAGATGAATTCCACCCTTTCCACAAGAAAGCAACTGAACTCATTTCAGTTCAGAAAGAACTGATTTTAAATGGATAATTGAAAAAACAAACAAACAAACAAACCAAAAAACAAAAAACCTCAAGGTGCTAACTTCACACATAAAGAATGTACTAACCATAAACAGTTTTCCAGTGGTACCACAAACAAAATTTTAGACAAAAGTTGATTTTTTTTTGTTTTCCATGGAAAGTATTTTATCCCATACGCAAATAAACAACTGATTTATGATTTTTTTTGGATTATTATTTATTCCTCAGCTGATGGTCTTACAATTCCCTAACTAATTTGAAGGGATTCATAATTATTGCCATACCCTGGTAAGCTACACTGTGACTATAAAAAAAAAAAAAGTAAAAGAAAACATTTACCTTCACTATCAACGTCATCATTCAAAGGAAAAACACTGTCCACTAACGGGTCAGAAATGAAATTCCAATCGTAGTTTTTATCCACTCCATCTTCAGACAAGTTTAAATCAGAACAGACTCCTGATCTATCCTCTGAAGTATTCCTCATCTGGTACCTAAGCACCATTCGTGCCAGTACAGAACCTGCACCTACATGTAGAAGAAACCAAGAAGGTAACATGTTCTTCAAGAAATTCATATAGCTTAAAATAGTAACAGAATAATTGATTTATTTTCAAGGCTTGGCAATCTTTCTACAACCAGCTAAGCACTATGAAGAGACCCTCAACCAAACGTCTTGACATAAAACACTTCTTTAATACCATCAGCAGATGTTAACACATGAAGTATAGCAAATTCCGTGTATACTCACTTTGTTTTCTTAACGGAGTAAGCTTATCTGGGAACAAAGGAATGAGCCAGGAAGGTTCAAGTCTACCTATACCAAATCCTCCAAGACATATACTGCTGTTGGCGACATCAAGGCTAAGCTTCTTTAAGAGCAAGCTGATGATTTGGCTATCTCCTCTCTTTATGCTGATGGCTAAAGCACTCCGAACATCCTGCTCCCGAGCACCATTGGCTAACAGCAATTCCACCAATTTAGGACTATTTCCTTTTTCACAAACCTAACACAGAAAAACAAGTTTATGTGAGGGACTCAAACAATAGCTGAGACTGCAGTCAGAGACCTTCTCAAATTCAGTTTCATGACATTTTTAGGCTCATGCCCCCTTTTCAATTACACAGTTCCCTACACCTCAAGGCACATGCCTGCTTAAGGCATTTGAGAACTAACTCCCATTTTCATCAAGTTTTTACCACAATACAGCAAATGCCTGAGTTCTGTAATTGCAATTTTTGCCATGACTACACCCAATTTTTAGACAAAAATGAACAGTAATTCATGTAATTTGGTTATTGCATGTGATCTGTGGTTCAATGGAAAAAACACTCTTTGTGGTTATTTTGCCATGTTATCAGGATGCCAGACTAAAGACCAACAACACTGAGACTCATTAAGCTCTGCTTAGTTCTGGGGAGCTCAAGTCCAATGGTTTCAGTCAGCTCCATTCCTTCCAATCTCTCAACTTGCATTGCTACACAGAGCAGTGTTGATTATGAATATTACAAATATTTTTTTTTAGAAATACTTCCAGTTACTTCAGTATTCCCACTGGGGTTCACCAGCACTGATCTGCCTGCCCCAGACTTCATGGTCTGTTCCTAATCCATCTGTGCTTTATCACCCAGCCAACTCTGCTGGCAGAAATCTTCATGGGAACACTTCCAAATTTACTTCAAGCAGTACTTGGTAGAATTATCTCAGACCAGGCATTTAAAATTGTGACACTGAAGCAAAATTAAGAAATGCTCATACAAACAGTTTCTCCAAATGTTTTAAAGACAGTCACATTTAGCAGGGAATACTTATGATCAGGTGGGAACAATCTCATCTGTTGTCACAGTTGAATCCAGATGGGATGTTTGCCCGTGGCCGCCGTAAATTGTATTTCAAATAATTCAGGCTCTGGGTATGGCCACTGTTTGGATCAAACTCATTACAGCTCATGATTCTTACATGTATTATTTTAGCTATGTTGATAGAAAGTCAGAACCCTAACTTAATAATTAAAACAGCACAAGAACTGATGACTGTATTGATCTGTAATAACAATAGAAAGTAAAAAAAAAAAGATCCACCACTCCAGGGCAGGCATTTTAGGCAAAGTCTTCACTGCAAGCTCTAGGACAGAGTGGGATTTTTCAGTGGCACACTGAAACTTATTTACGGACAGTCTTGCACGCAGGTCTGTCTGCATTTTGACTTCAGAGTGCTTGGGAAAAGCTGAATTGGAAGGTCAGTTCATGGACTGAGCTCTGATAAGCTTGATGCTTATTAGCACTATGCCTGATTAGTTCAGAAGAAACAGCTGTGAGTTTGCAATGCCTGAGCTTAAGTTTTCTTCCTCAAAACTACTCTAAAGCTAAGGCTAAGTCAGTACTTGGGTGAACCCTGGTTTGCACATGAGCAGGGTGAACAGTCTTGCATCAGAACCAAACTAGCAGCGCGGGCACGATCTATCTGACAAAAACTATGAGCCTCAATGAAGTGAAGGGTGTTTCAATAAGTATCAGACTGGGCCTAAGTCACCAGGACTAGCAATGGTTGTCAACGTTTAAGTCGCAGTTAGATTGCCCTAGAGACTGCAACTGTGTTCTGGCTTATATAGCCATACACAAAAAGAGAAAGGAACCCAAAAGCTGATATTTTATAGCAATGAAACTACACATATTTCCGTATATTACCTGATAGATCAAAGAGCTTGTCTTTGTCTTCTTATTAATATCAGCTCCCAGTAGAATTAAACATTCAGCCATAATACTATTGCACTCCATACATGCTTTTTCAAGCATCATACTTTTTAAATCATCATTTTCAGCTATTTTAGCAAAGCATTTACAACACAGGCTTTGAAACTGAAAGGGAACACAAACAATCAAAGTTAGGACATAAGAAGCACCAAAGTTTTTCAAATATTGAGCAGTCAAAAGAGAGGAGATACCTGTCGATCTCGCTGGTCAGTGAAGCACATAGACATTTGGTGGAAAATGACTGTGTCAAACGATTCATGTACCAGCAGCTTGGCGAAGCAAGGTGACAAACTGAGAATTGACAAGATTGCATGAAACCCCTACAAGCACAATTAAAAGACTGTAAGTACAGGGTCATTTGAAGTGCCATTTTTAAACAAGTTATGAAACAAATCAAACTGCAACATTTATTGTTTTGCTTTTAAACATTCAATAATTCACAAATTGTAACACATCAGGAAAGAATGAAGACACCTTGTGTTTCAGTGTTTATATAGCTATAGTCTCATGCTTGCATAGCTGACCCACGAAAGCAGATATGAACTGACTTTGAAAAGCACAGTTATGCACAGTAATATCTGACAACATCCTGCCTGACACATGTATTCATGATTTCCTGAAAATTTACGGAGTAAACAATCTGCTCCTAAGGATATGGGATGACGATGCATTGCCTGACCCAGTGTGTTGCTCCAGAATCCTTGAATTAAATATACATATATGGGCTCAATGAAAAACTGAAAATCTAGAAACTAAAAAAAAATAAATAAATACAAAATTGCAACATTATCCTGTGATTCCACAAGTAAAGTTCACACAGAATGGTGAACTGGGTAAATCATGCACTCTTGTCCAAATGTCACCAAAACTAAATGGCGTTATGCAACTTCCTTATTTTTCCACTTTATTTTGATCTCTCTTTCTATTGGTTTCTATTGGTTCCTAAGCAAAAATTAAAAGCACTGGGGGAAAAACAGAAGTAAAAAAGGAGGCTGTACTTGTGATAGTTCTGACTGATCTGAAACAGAAGTGCAGAAAATCTCACAAGAAGCTGATCTCACAGGCAAGCTACATTCCACCAGAAAGTGAAACTGGCAACAAACAGGGAAAGCTTCCAAAGCAGAGGAAACAGAACTTTCACATGAAGAAGACTGAACATGTTTTCTCTGACAGAATAAGGAGAACTCTACTTCCATATTCAGAAGTAGATCCAAAATCTGTCACTCTGACACAGTATTCCAGCAATGTATTTCTTAAATACAAAATTCTTAAACTGAGCTTATTGCTAGTGACAGGGCTGTGAACTAAGATATTTTCCCTTACTTTTTTTTTTAAAAAAGAGTGATTTATACTATAATGATGGTTGCTTCATTACATGATTCTAGATTGACTGAATAATGGACTGTGACCAAAAAATTTGTTCTAGTTTGCTAGATAAACAACCAAACTTGTGCTTATATATTTTGGACTGAATTGAATATACGCCTCCAAGAAACCCATCTCTCTGGCAATCACATTGGTTTAACTTTAAAGGCTTATACCTAGTAATTGCAATAAAATAAAAATGAAGTAATTAAAATAAAGAATTATGCTTCAAATATAGCTAAGTTAAAATAATTTCGTAAACTTTTGCCTTTCACTTTTATCTTTGTAAGGAGAAATAACACATACATGCATCTGGATTTCAATGACCTCTTTAAATCGCCGCAGAGTAGAAACCAGAACTGTTGCCAGGACATGCATAGTTGCAATACACAAACTCCTCTTTGTAATCAAAGAGCGTAGAAGACTCAAACCTGAACACTGTATGTCTAGAAGAAAAAAGAAAGATTAATAATGTTGATTGTTCAGGCATTCTGAGTGGGATAAACCCATGACCTAAGTAGAGTGTTATATAGCTGATGTGCTAGAAAGTTATTTGTATTACCTATTACAGGGCCAAACATAACTGGAAAGTGGATAAACCTGGGGACTATACAGTCCTGCTGCATTTCTTGCCATGTAACCTACTTCACTTCCAGTACTAAAGAGTGTAATAGGTTACAGATTATATGGTTAATCAGCCCCTTCTACTATATCATTCACATTGAGCTAACAAAATAACTTCCATACCTTGTGTATCTGGATACATCTGTAGGGTGTGAAGCACGGTGTCAGTAGCTCCTTGCTGGGTTAAAATTTCTAAGGCACCAGTGCACTCAGCTACAGAAGTAAGCAGTTTCAATCCACACCTCTGAATGCTAGGATTTCCAATAAACTAACAAAGAAATGAATATAAAATCAGATCAACAGTTTGTTTTGTTACAATGGCAATAGAAGAGTTGATAGTGATAATTTTTCAAAGTATGTCAAATTAAAGCCGATGTGACAATAAATAACAAGAAATACAATTTCAAAAAGTTTTCCTTTTCAATCAATGTTTCAGTTGCTCATACCCTCAGATTTCCACCAGAAAGAGGGAAGATCAGGTTTGAGAGCATCTAAGGAACCTGAATGTGTACAAGTCCATGTGACCCAAAGAGATACATCCACAGGTCCTGAGGGAACTGGCAGATGCACTTGCTAAGCCACTATTCATCATGTCTGAGAAGCTCTGGCAGTCCAGTGAAGTTTCTGCTGACTAGAAATCCAGACAAACCTTGAGAGGCTTGAAAGGTGGGCCTGTGCAAACCTCACAAAGTTCAACCCCAAGCACAAACACAGGCTGGGCAGAGAATGAACTGAGAGCAGCCCTGAGGAGAAGGACATGGGGGTGTTGGTGGATGAGAAGCTTAACATGAGCTGGCAACGTGCACCTGCAGCCCAGAAAACCAACAGTGTCCTGGGCTGCATCAAGAGAGGAGTTGGAGGTCTAGGAGGGGACTGTCCCCCTCTGCTCTACTCTCGTGAGACCCCATGCAGCACTGCATTCAGCTCTGGGGCCCCCAACATGAGAATAATATGGACCTGTTCGAGTGAGTCCACAAAAAGGCTATAAAGATGAACAACGGGCTGGAGCACCTCTCCGATGAAGAAAGGCTGAGAGAGATGGGGATGTTCAGCCTGGAGGAAAGCTCTAGGGAGTCCTTATAGCAGCATTTCACTACTTAAAGGGGACTTATAAAAAAAAAAAGATGGAGAGAGACTCTTTGCTCAATCAGGTAATGACAGGAAAAGGGAGAATAGTTTTGTACTAAAAGAGGGAAGATTTAGATGAAATATTAGGAGGAAATTCTTCACTCATAGGGTGGTGAAGCACTGGCACAGGTTGCCCAGAGAAGCTGTGGATGCCCCATCCCTGGAGGTGTTCAAGGCCAGGCTGGATGGGGCTTTGGCAACCTGGTCTGGTGGGAGGTGTCCCTGCCCATGGCAGGGGGTTGGAACTGGGTGATCCTTAAGTTCCTTTCTAACCCAAACCATTCTATGATTCAATCTATGATTTTTTTTTTTCTGATTTTCATTACAACCACTCAAGTTCACAAGATTTTGCCAGGAAAAGGAGGGTGGAAAATGTGTTTCCTTTGTGGTTAAATAGAACCAAATGAGGTTTTGTGAAGGAAGGGACAAGTGACAAACTCGTTGATAAAGTTAGGATAGGAAAAATGCATGAAGCAGGATACCTATTGCCACACTACATCAAGTTTTTAAGTTTTCTTTTCCATTACAAAGTATTTCAATAGCTTATTTGTTATTATCTGTCACAATTTTTCCCCACTTTTAGGTGGATGAAACCTAGATAAAGCCTAGATCTGAAAGTCTGTGTGTGGACATCACAGTGACTTGCAAAGCTGCAATAGTACCCCAAACCACAAACCAGCAAGTTCCAAAAAGCTATCAAGGTGGTAAAAAAAGCACTGAAAACTTTAATGCAATCTGAAGTAAGAAATTATTTTGTCTGCCTTGTTAACTCCTGTATCCTAGATCTTCAGGTCAAGAAATGTCCTTTAGACTTTAGCATTCTGTTGCTGATACATCATTTGCTCTGACTTTTATAAAAGATGTTCAAGACATATCTCCTTGACTAAAGGTTTTTGCCAAGTCTAAAATTGTTGACAGACTTCTAGAAAATCATGAAGTGCTGTATCCATTTTGATTGTGGTCATGTGAAACCTGTAAACCAGTGGGAATCTTCTGAAGGCCGGGAAGTTAAAAATTTCCTGTCACCAGGATTTAAGGTTAATTTGCTGTGCAAAGTGCCAAGTACTATCCCTGCTTAGCCTGGGCCTGCTTTGCACTGATGCCTTTCACTTTTCTGATTCCATTTTAAGGCACTGTGATCATTTTGCTTTCCAGTGGCTGGAAAAAGTCATGGAATTGAACAATGCAAAGAATGGAGACAAGTGAGGAACACTGTTCTGTTGAAAACAAAGAAATATGTATCAATGAAAGCTATACTAAAGAACCACTTGGCTCTATGCATAGCTGAAGCAAAGACACAAGAACACCTTTCATGTATTAAATAGTCCATAACAAAATCACAGATAAAATGCTTGAAAATAATCAGCACTGTATAAGTATCCCCTGGAATTACTATGTAAAAGATGACCTAATGTACTCTAGAATATAAAGTAGAAAAGAAACACCCAATGATAAGTGAAACTCAAAGTTGAGGTTGATTTTATCCGATCAATAGGAAAATCACCATGGAACTAAAAATTATAAATGATTCCTCACTGCACATGTAAAATAGTGACAAAATTTATTAGGATAAAGCTTTAACCATACCCTGTTCAAAGCACCAAGCACCAACGAATGAGTTCCCTCCAACAGACACTGGCTTTTAATGACTTTTACAGTAAGTGTGAAAGCAGCATCTCCCATATCTCCCAAAGAACCATTCTGGTCATTTTTTGTATCTGAAACAACGGAAAACGGGATTCATCAGAAGAACAGATTTAATATTCTTCCCAATTTTAATCCAATATTACAATCAGATTGAACACACAGGCTAAATGACTCTGCAGGCATATTTCTGATCTTATGACATTTGCAGAACGCTGCAGTGATAGAGACTGGAGTTCTTCCAGATTTACAATGTAGTATTGGGTACATCGTGTTTGAAATGATAATTTCACCATATGTTTGCTCACTACTTACTGTGAAAATGCAAAATCATGCCAAAGAATTTTGCCTAAGGTACACTGCAATACAGTAGTACTTCCTTGAGCTATATAGTTTCTTGGTGTTCCAGACAACTACTTCAGAATGCTTCTTCCTTCTGGGAAGGAGACGCTATAAGGAAGCCATAAACTATTTGTCCTTTTTCACTTGGCAGTACATCAGAGGCTGACTTTTACCAACAGATGAAATAAGTGAACGGTGAGTACAAATTAAAGAACACAGAACGGTCTTTCAGATTTACCTTTCCTGTAGCTATCAGCACTTGCAGGCAAATGGCACTACAGAAAGTACTCAGATATCCTTTAAATGTCAATTCAGCATTCGTATTTGTACTATATTCCCATAAATGACTTTTTATTCCCTAATTAACATGAAAATTTTAACATCTACTTTGTGCTCTCTTTGTTTCATTACATTTTAGAAGGGCCTCACTTAAAGGATTCTCACCAAAAACTACCCTTGCCTGCATGTTAAAATATATGTAAAAAGTCTTAATCCTCTTGTATATTGAAGAAGTTGGAAAGAATTAGAATTATAATTCAATTAATAGAAAAAAAAAAAGAAATCTGTAATCAATCTGCACGGTAGTGGAGTGACTAGTTTCAAAACTATTCATTTTGTAATATTCAGCTAACACTGATGAAAGATACTTGCAAAAACCTGTTTGGAAAAAAAAAATCAGCGCATTTAACAATGGGGAAAGAAAAAATGGGATATACAGCAGTAAACTGATAAAGAAGAGCTAAAACTTCCCCCATACTCTGTTAAAGGTATGGAAATACAAAAGAACTCTGTTTTCATAATGTATATTGCTCTTAAAGTTTTGTTTTTTTTTTGTTTTTTTGTTTTTTTTTTGGGGGGTGGGGGAGTGGGGGAAGGAATTCCTAAGCTAGTCAGTTTGGTTTCTGCTTTGCTGTAGAAAATAGTAGCTTTCATATCTTTGAATCACAGTCTTGGTGTCAGAGGTCTAGTTTTAATGTTCCGTCCAAGAGATACTATCAAAACAATTGCATTTTGTGGTAAAACTATGCTGATATCATTATCACTGCTTGCTCTCACTTAAAAATCATGTATGGCAGGAGTATGAAACCACAGCAGTGAGTGGCTCCATAGTCATTCTCTGAATTCCATAGAAGCAGTAGAGCTATATCATCCTTGATGAAATCAAAAGGATATCAGCAGTGATAATTTTGGCTAGTTATTTTCAATGCATTCTCTACCTTGTACATTCTAAAGTTACAGTTGCTCTGTCAAATACAGAATTTTGGTAATTTTTTGAAATCCTATTAAAGGCTGTCTCATTAGAAAAGGAAGACTAAAACCAAGTTATCTAATTAAATTCTCTGATTTGGTATATGATACCACACCAATTATATTTTTAGATGACTTACCAGGCATCATAAAGTGTAAAAGGACTCGAAGTGCTTCCAGTTGTACAGAGAGTGATTTTTCATGTTTCCTCATGGCTTTTACAACTTCTGATGCAGCTACTGTCATTATATCCAGATGAGGGAAACTGAAAATATTATTTATAAAATAAATAAAAACAATGCATTTATATATTTTATACTTTTGCTTCTTTCATTAGCACGGTGTGATACCCCTTTATTACAATGCAAATTTGTTTTAGTTACGAAATATAAATTCAGCTATGGTTCTTTTCTTTAGCATAGAAAAATGTTATTTTCATGTAATTTCATGAATGCAGAGTATGTAATTAATCTAATTTGAGACTACTGAGAGGTAATTTTCAATTCAGTCCAGAATGCTGGTACGCAGTACAGTATTTCACTCAGGGTGAATGGTGGATTCTTGCATTTCTCTTTGATTCTAGTGTAGACTTATGAGAAGATAGATCTTCCCTAATTTACTGTTCCACAGTTGCCATAAAATAATGAATTGCCAGATACTTGCAGAATAAACAGAAAAATATCAATCATGTCAGTCTCTAATCTTGAAGGAAAAAAAACAACTACAGTTAGGTAGCACAATGACATTAACTTAGAAATGGTAGTAGCCAAAGGCCACTGATTTAATTCTAAGGTCACTTTCTTATTTTATAATACATTTTATTCCTGTGAACATATTTATGGAATTTTTGAGATTTTCTTTCTGAGTCACAAATTTGTTTTCTGCCCATATCCTAGAGCATTTGCAAAAGCCATTACAAAAGAAATATAAACTTTTTTTTTTTTTTTTTAATAATTAGAGTTAATATTGTGTGAAAATTCTTAGCTCTCAATGGAAATCAGTGTGGCTAACAGGAGGGCTTGATGTGATTCAGTGTCTTGAATAGAGCTGTCAGACTGTAGTCAATTTTAACATAAGTGAAATAGTCAGTACTTTATATGCAGTCAATTACAGCACTGAATCTCACAAACTTTTGCTTTGGAAGTGGTCATGTATTTCTAGGGGTATTACCTTCCTTTGAAAACATGATTCAGAATTCTGCAGGCGCTTTCAGCCACTTCAGGCGAATGTGGATGTTTCCTCATTATATCCAAAACATTCATGTGTATTCCTTTAGACAAAAGTGTCTTCCTAATATTTCCTACAAGACAAAACAGAAAGCATCACACAAGCATATCTCTTTCTCTCTCTATGTAGAGTTCTAAAAAACCAACAGAACTACTAACTTTTTTCTCATTTTGATTTTTTTCCTCAAAATCATATGTTATAGCACTGTAAGTTAAAATAGGAAATGATTCCAGCTCAAGCTGACTTTATTTCCATATCTTAATCAAAAGCATTAAAATTCCTGAAGTACCTAATAAGCTTAAATACATCTGTATTTTTACTAGCACCGTTAACTTAAGGGAAGGAGAATATATCACTTTAATTTTTGAAAAATGTTTATTTTTAAACATTTCATTCCTCTGAACTGCACTCTGTGATTCAGTAGTAAAGTAAGAATTTACCTTTCAAAAAAACTTCTAAATTCCAAAATAAGACTTCAAAAATGAAATATGAACCCAATCTAATTACTTTGTTCACACATTTTTGAGAATTCAAATACCCAAGCACAGGTTGTAGCTGTAAGTGTAGCCAATACAGCTCAGAATACTATAAAAATATTCTACATTATCATGGTAACCACCACCAATTCTTGTCATTCCCAGTTCAGTACATCCATTTCAAATGACGAATTCAAGCAATATTACATTGTGCCACAGGGTCTTACTAAGCTTCCTTATGTCAATCATTTATGTTGTAACCATGTTCATTTAGGGGGAAAGAAGGAATTTTAAAAAGGCAAAATGAAAATTGGCTTTGGATTTCCAGTGGCAATCAGAGGCCCACTTCTAAGTAACACATTATGAAAGTACCTGATATAACATATGATAACGGTATGCATATATTTATGAGATCTATTTCTCCATATACATATTTATTTATCTCATAAATAAAAACTCTTCAGTGTTACATTTTATGTACTTGGATGGCTCAGTAACCTGGTGATAAACCAAAGCTTTCTCACCTAGAGAATGGTAATTAACAGTTAGTCCTTATCTTCATATCAAGCCAGTGGTTTTCAATGCACAGTGTACAAACCACTTGAGATCCATAACCATTTCAAAGGATTCTGGGAAAAGTATCTGACAAAAGAAGGCCAAAGTAGGCTTAAATAGTCTAGCCAGAGGTCCACACTGCCACTGAAAAATGTTGAAGGGGTCCGCAAATTGAAAAATGTTAGGAAATCAGACAGAGGACACAATCAGGACTAAGGCAATCTTGAAAATTGTTACGCACATGCTTAACTTTCTACTTAAGATTTGATTCACTGAAGCCAACATGACTGATCAAATCCCCTGTATTATTAAGAAAATGTTATTTGTCAGGCTGTAATCCTTACTTGTGAGTTTTGACAAATTCCAGTCTTGATGAAATTCAAATGTGATAAACATTTAAACAAGCACACAGAGAGAACAGACTCTTCTCATGTCTCCTGCTCCAAAAAACAGCAATTACAGCACACAACCTGGCAAAGATCTCTTTCCTTGAACATGAATTCTTTAATACTAGAATCATAGAATGGCTTGGGTTGAAAGGGACCTTAAAGATCATTTAGTTCCTATCCTCCTGCTGCTGGCAGGAATGCCACCCACTAGATCAGGTTGGTCAAAGCCCCATCCAACCTGGCCTTGAACACCTCCAGGGATGGGGCATCCACAGCTTCTCTGGGCAACCTGTGCCAGGGCCTCACCACCCTCAGAGTGAAGAATTTTTCCCTAATGTCTAGTCTAAATCTATCCTCTTTAAGACCATTCCTCCCTGTCCTATGGTTATCTACCAAAGTAAAGAGTTCCTCTCCATCCTGTTTATAAGACCCCTTTAAGAAGTGAAATGCCACAATAAGGTCTCCCTAGAGCCTTCTCTTCTCCAGGCTGAAAATCCCCAGATCCCTCAGCCTTTCTTCACAGTAGAGGTGCTCCAGCCCTCTGAGCATCTCTGTGGCCCTCCTCTGGACCCACTCTAATAGCCCCACATCCTTCTTGTGCTGGGGGGCCCCAGACCTGAAGGCAGGGCTCCAGGCAGGGCCTCACGAGGGCAGAGCAGAGGGGCACAATCCCCTCCCTCCCCTGCTGGCCACCCCTCTGTTGATGCAGCCCAGGACGCAGTTGGCCTTCTGGGCTGCAGGCACACACCACTGGCTCATGTTGAGCCTTTCGTCCACCAGAGCCCCCAAGTCCTTCTCTGCAGGGCTGCTCTCAGTGAGTTCCTCTCCCAGTCTGTGCTCGTGTCTGGGATTGCCCCAGTTCAGGTGCAGCACCTTGCACTTGGTCTTGTTGAACCTCATTAGGTTCACGTGGGCCCACTTCTCCAGCCTGTCCAGGCCCCTTTGGATGGCACCCCTTCCTTCTGGGGTATCAACTGCACCACTCAGCTTGGTGTCATCTGCAAACTTGTGGGGGTGCACTCGACCCCATCATCTATGTCATTGATGAAGATACTGGAAAGCACTGGTCCCCAGACAGACACCACTTATCACCGGTCTCCACCTGGACATAGAGCCATTGACCACCACTCTCTGGGTGTAGCCATAGAGCCAGTTCCTTGTCCACCAGATGGTCCACCCTTAAGTCCACATCTTTCCAATTTAGAGATTAGGAAGTTGTGTGGGACCATGTCAGAAGCCATAAAAAATCCAAGTAGATGACATTGGTCGGTCTAACTACTAGCTAACAATACCTTTTTCAAAGCAAGGAATAAACCTCCTATTGAACACAACTGTACAATACTCTAATCACAGGGAATACGGTATCCATACTCCAGCACACTTTATATGTTCTTTAATGTTAATATTTAATATTATAGCATTGACTGCAGAATTAGAAAACAAAGCTAGTTACATTCCCTTACCATTTTGTTGTGACAAAATTGCCAAGGCACTAGCAGCTGCCTGAAACACTTCTTTTGAAGAGGAGTGCATCAGCATGGACAGCATCACCGCTCTGTCTATTGGGAACCTTTCACAGAGAGAAACGAATCACTGCACAGGGACCACACTACAACAGTTACTTCATAACTGTAGTTCAGTTTCCTAAAAACAAACTAAGTGACATATTTAATTTTTAGATGACTGAACTTGGCTTCTAATTTTTCTCTATAGCGACATCTTTGCATGCTACGTGTGTAAGCCAACTCTGAATCTTCCAGAGTTTACTTGGAGTCATGACTTCCAAGTGATCTGAGGTGCAGAAGTGAGTAAAAAAAAACAAAAAAAACAGGCTTACCAAAATTTGAATGAATGATTAAAATTTTAAACACCTCTGAGAATGAGTTTAAGGGAAATTCTGTGTCTTAATCACGTCAAGACTCTCCCTGATGGCCAGTGCTCCCTCTCCTATGCTCTTTCAACTGACTTGTGGGAAAATGTGTGCTGCTTTTCCATTTTTCCTACCTACTTAATGTTAATCTCTTCTATTTTCCCTACTCTTACAGTCTTTAAATCTCCCTATACTCATTGCAACTGAAGATGAAATTCCTTGTGAACTGTACAAATTCACTCTATTAGACTTTTTCCTTACTCTTTTTTAAAACGCTAGTAATTTGGTCTGTGTGGAGTTTAGAATACTTTTCAAGAAATAAACTTTCTATGTTGATTGTCATGCATTTCATTACATATCAGAAAACAAGAAAGAAAAATAAAAATAACTGAAACACGAGACCCCCCCAAATGGCCAAATAGTAGGCCACTTTTTTTTTTTTCATTTCCAAAAACACAGATCAAGGTATTAACACTGACTGATTATCTCCATCTCCAATCTTTTCATGAAGGTTGCGTTGATACAGAAACAGATTTTTCAAAGCCCAGCATGCAGCCTCCTAAATACAAAACAACAGGACACAACAGGATTAAAGAAATAAATAAACCTTCAGAATAAACAAACAAACAAAAAATTTGAGAATTGTTCTGTCCATGATAAAGGTACTAGTTGCTTTATACAGAAATACAACAAAGCACGGACTGTCGCATCTTTGTATCTGGGACAGGACTCAGTTACAAGCATGTGCCACATTCTCATTATCTGATTTTCATTTTGATACCTACGTTAGGCCAACATTAATTCTTCAGCTGATGAGCCTGTGTTTTGCTGCTGTATACAGAGCAGCTGAGTAGACAACAAGCTTTTGGGTGGCCAAAGTTCCAGGCACTAAATCTCAACTATCTAACCACATTTGATCCAAAGGAGTAAGTGAAACTGTTTGGGGTGAACAAAGGTAAGGATGGAATGAAAGGGAAATTTATTCTAAGGCTAATACAGTACCTCAGACCTAGTTTGTCTGAGGATATATGGGAAAAAATCATGTTGCTAAATGTTTTAGTAAATGTGTAATGCTGTCTTTCTACACCCCCATCATACAGCAATTCTCACCAGTACATCTGTGTTTTTTCGGTGTAGTTCTAATGCTCTGTAGCATGCTTCCAACCAGCATAATTTTTCTTCCTCCTCCTCTTCTTTTCTTTCCTCTAAGTCTCGGTTCAAGAATATTGTTTCAGCTTGAAATACAAAATATTTACAATCAATTCCGATTGCAAAGACAAAACACGTCTTAACTTCCCTGTAGTCATGGAGGTGCTCACATTGCCTGGGTAGGAAATTCAGCTGGAGGATTAGTCTTTTCTGGGAAGGGAGAAGTCTATTGACATAAGCTCTGTGACAGAATTGAGACATGTCTTCAAGGTTATAAAAGGAATAAAAAACCTTTTGCCATGTAGTACTTTAGTGTAGCCAGTTATATAGATAGTTACAGATCAGTCAACGGTCAGGTTCTGAAAAGACCAGCACATACTTGTTCTGTTATGCATTTACGTACAGAACACCACGCACACAAAATATAACCGTGGTTCATTTGCACGTAACCATGTATCGCTGAGCCATCCTCACTCTGAAGATATGCCATTTAACATAAATTGCAATTGCTGAGAGAAACAGTAGGTCCCAGAAAGCGCAATGAAATGTAAAATAAATAATTTCATACCTGTGTTTTTCAGCATTTAAGAAAAAAAGGTATCAACACCGACCATACTATCTGGAGTTTACTGGAGTGTATGCTGATTACTAACATCTGCTATTTTGAGGACTGTTACACAGCCTTTCTACTGACATTTGTACTACTCAAAGACTAACAGAATCTGATCTTTAGCTTTTAGCCACTAGGTAACTAATTTCTGTTTAAAAGTAACAACTGGAGCATACTCAAGGAAAAGGTTAACGCTTTTATTTGATTTCAGAACTCAGGCACAAGCGTTAACTTGGTGTTGCAATCAGCTGGCAGTACATAATGAGTACTGCCACACACAGCAAACATGGCATCAAATACATATTGCTGTCTCCAGACATTTTATATTAATCAGGGATTATCCAATATTTGCCTATGAACAAACAGGTTGCTTTGTTAAGATCTATCAACATAATGTCCCAGCTCTGAATATCTGGGAATAGAGTATGAACACAGGAATGTCACACTAAACCATAAACGTGCAGGAAATCTACCTATATCAAAGCTACCTTGCTTGAGGCTTCCACATTAAAAAAAGAAGCAGAATTAAGAATAATTAAAAGAAATCACCCGTATGAAAACATTTACTTATTTCATAAGTAATTTATTTATGTGTTTAACAATGAATTTACTTACTGAGAAGAGCTAAACAGCTGAGACCTGCAGCCTGTAACTTCGCATTTTTAGGATACGATTTCACAGCCTTCACAACGACTTCTGGAACCTTATGTAACACGAGGATATTGAAAAAATTTCCTGGAAATAGATTAAGATATTAAATGAATGTAAACACACATCTATAGCTTATACACATTTAGCATAGATTTCTCAGCACATAATGCACAAACTTTGTTTGTAGCAAACATTGGATTTGTTATTGGGGGTATTTTATGGTGTGTATATATATATATATATATATATATATTATGGGCTATATTATAATGGTATTTTATTTGTGGAAAGAAGAGGAAAAGGATAAAAAACAACCGGGATCTAGGTTCTTTTCTTTATTTTTAATATGAAGACTGAGGTTTAATGCAAAATGACATCCACAGTGTCAGCAAACTAAGATACCATCTATATATCATTTGCAGACTTCCTGCCAGGAAACCAAAGCAGTCCTGGTCTTGAATTCTTGCAATGAGTTAATTTATCCTGCCAAGCAAGTGTTTAAAACCTATTTTGCCCTCTGGTTTTGTCCTCCTTGTTAAATAGATCAAAGTCAGTCTTATAAATACAGAATACATACATTTTGGAACAGTATAAAGAACTAGCTTTTGATGATAAATGTATTATTTAAAGGACAGCTTTTATCAAAGGCTATATCATTATATATAATTGAATATAAGGTTGAATGTAAGAAATTCTACAAATGAAAGCAAGCAAAAGAAGGTAACTTCCCCATTTGTTGTGCAAACAAGTATCATACATACAATAATATGGCTACGCTCACTTTGTAAAATATAGTCTGATAGATATAGTTTCTATTTTGATATTTAATTTTGTCTAATTCTATTTTGATATTTAATTTTGTCTAATTCTCTTACTAAATTCTGTTACTAAAAATGAGAATCATACTAACCACATGAAAGGTGAAATTCAAATCTGTATCAGTGTTTCTCAAGCGCTTGAGATAAGGCACAAAATTAAGAATTATATGATTTTGGGGCATGAAAAATAAAATTACAAGCAGAAGAAATGGTAACTTAATTTCTTTACCTCAGTTCTGGTCCTGAGTCCTATAGGTGCTGGCTACCTGCAATGTCTAAGTTGTTCACTAGGAAATAAGTACCTCTCCCAGTGTTTTGATTCAGCCCTATTAGTCCAAGTCAACAGAACTCTAAAGAACAGACTTTAAGTCAAGTCCTTTCCAGATCCCTCATTCTAAAACTTTGGCCTTACCACCTACCCAATTGCAAATGGAAACAGCATTTTTCTTCTTACTCTGTACTGGTGTGGTCATGTTATAGCAGTGTTGCTGTTTCTTGTTGTATTTTACTGAAAATGACACATTTGTGTAAATACGTTACTCATCTCACAGAAAGTAAGAAATGTAGGCTATGTGACTAGTAATTATGCTGCACTTGTGGCTGCTTAAACAGGTTTCAGTCAGTTAAAATTCTGATGACATTCTCACCTTGAATAGTCATTACCAGATTGGCAAGAACACATGACAGTGATTTGGGAAGCTAATACATGTTGAATTTAGTTTCACTACCAATTAACGTGAGTTTAAGAAAACTCACGTGTCCATCAGAATAATTTGGGAACCCACACTGGCTATAAGGAAATCTTCCAGACTATTTCCAGTCCCATATGGAAGGACATCCTAGCAATTTCACACCTGTTTTACCTAACTGGTGCTCTGGGCACACCTTCCCAACCTCCTCCTAAAGTGTCTGCTTATCAAGATGAAAGGCACCTGTGGAGCTAAAAAAGGATTAATAGCTCTCTTGTCTGTTTAACTGCCACTATTATTTGTTGGTCAGTAAACATAAATCACAAATGTATGTTCTGAGGCCATGAAGTCAGGCTGGTTGCACATAAGGCAGGATCAAGGCATGCCAACAGAGTTGCTGTGTCCCCACAAGTGCTTGGTTACCATGCAGTTGGCCTTGCAGAGGAAACTGTTCAAGCTTAACATCCCCTCTTGCCAAATAACTGCAAATACCACCTCAGAGGCCACGTTTTCTTTAAATGTTCGTTTGGCTTTTTGAAGGGGAACTGGAAGTTGCACTCCGTTGCACTCAAGGTTGATCTGTATTCTCTACAATATCTGAATGAAGGAGCAGAAACAGATGGTGACAGGATGAGACTGATTTGATTAAGTGGAGACATGCAATGGCACCAGCATCTGCAGCAGCTTCAGGCCACCACCTGCAAGAACTGGGAAGTCTAACTCATGAGAAAGTCCATGGTGGAGTGATGAAAACCCTGCCACATAGTGTGGGCTATTCCAGCTGCTCTACTCACAGCCTTTTTTCACACAACAGGGGGAAAAAAAGTATTTATTTTCATTTGAAATTGCTATTACCTGGTCCTCAACAACTGCTCAGATCACCTTATCATAGTGGCAAAAGATAGCACAGCTGGGAAGAGGCACAACAAAATCCTTGTTGACCCTGCCATTATTTGGCTTGACGTGGCATTAGCCTGTGTCAGCCCAGACAATGGAAATACTTTTTTTTTTTTTTTTTTCCCCAGCAAACTGGTTCTTTCACTGCTGCAGGCCGGGGGCCCCAAGGCTGGCACCATACCTGAGCAGGAATGCAGCACAGGCCTTTGGGCAGATGCACTGCAAGCACAGTCTTGGAGAGCACGTCCCAGATAATTCAGTAGCACCAATAGGATCTCACACATCCAGCACCACCACTTCAAAAAAGAAATTTAGAAGGAATTTTCTTCAATTCTTTAACAACGTTACAAAGAATGGGAGATCTATCAATATACTCTTTTTTTCTCACTTTTTCACTCTAGGTTTTTATGGCTGTTTCTGTCATTGTTACTATGCTTTATCACAAAAGGATTCCATACTGGTTGTTGCCAGTGTTGCCACCAGACCTTCACATCATTAGAAAAATTGAGCTATACACTACCCTGAGGATTCACTGGAACAGTAGCTCTCTAGGTGGCCTAACATCTCATGTCAGTACCTCCAGTTCTTACACAGAGCAAGCTGACCAACACCAGCTTTGTGAACTTACCCAGTGTAAGCTTATGCAACAAACAGCAACACGCTTCCTGGACTGTTTCACTACTGGGGAATCTTTTCATGGTTTCCACTATAACATTGTAGCAGCGAACGTTTCCAGACATCAGCACTTCAACATTGCTGGCTAAAGAGAGAAACAGAAACAAAAATTACTTAAGATTAAAAGAAGAAAAAAAAAGAAACATGGTAATAGGGTTCTAATATTAAGACTACCAGCACTTGGTAATAATTTATAATAATTAAAGTAATTAAATTCAAATTAAAAAATAATGAAATCCAGAGTCTATATTAACATTCATGGATTTGTTCCACTCCATATTATGACAGGAAACAGGAACCTCCTTACAAACTATTCTTACATAATTTTTCTCTTAAGGCCGAACACATTGTTTTATAAATATTAATTCAATCTTAGAAGTGGTGGTTATAACACAACTGAGATAAGCTAAACAGTTTGCAATATTTGAGAAATATTCCCAGAGGCATACGGCTAAGAAACAACTTAGATTTTTTTTCTTTCTAAGAAATGCCATTTTTTCATGTTTCTCATGTTTTCCTTCTTTTTTAGGGTGCAAGTTAGCAAGTTATTCATTTGGTTTAAACTAGTTCTACTGTATGACTATTACGTATTGAGGGTATAGAAAGGTTCACCTAATGATCCTGAAATATTTCACAGAATCACAGAATGGTTGAGGTTGGAAGGGACCTTGGAGGTCATCTTGAACAACCTCCCCTGCAAAAGCACAGTCACCCTGGGCCAGTTGTCCAGAACCACGACCAGGTGGCTTCTGAGTATGTCCAAGGATGGAGATTCCACAGCTTCTCTGGGCAACCCGTGCCAGGGCTCGGTCACCTTCACCCTATTCGCTGTTTATTATGCAGGTCAGATACTGAAACCAACAGGCATTCACATTAGTCATTAAAAAGTCAGAATGCATCCTTTCCTACTGAGGACAGAGATCCCACACCCAGTAATTTAAAACAAAATAGCATCATGGTAGTCAGAAACACGGTACATGAAAGGATCTTTGCAGTACGTGTCTATCCAGGGTATGACACAGAACCCCCCAAAATCTTGGACAAAATCTTGGTTCCAGTGAACGAAAGGGAGTCCTGTCACTGACTCCAAGAGGTTCAGCACTACTCTACTGAACTTTCTTAATATTCTTTTCAACAGCTTGGCTCTCCTGTATACAAAGATATTAAGTTGAAAAAGCAAGCTCTGAGTGGGAAGCATTTCTGAATCATTCTGTTTGTTCGTGTAGGAAGGTAGTTTCCACAATGCTTTAAGGTGACAGTGATTTATTAATGTCACTCTCAACTGAAAACACCTTTCATTGTAAAGGTTTGCACACTTCACAGGCGATAATTATCAACATATTAAAATATTCAGATAATTCTAAAATTGTTGATTACAGAGAGAGCACAATCAAGTGTATATTTAAATCCTGCAAGAACGAAGCAGTGGTATGGAATGGCTCTCATTTAATATTTACCACTAGAACTTGGACATCCAGCTTCTCACAGTAACTGATGAAGAGATGAGCGAGCACTCTGTAATTCATGGAATAACAGGTACCTCTGTCAGGGTGAGGTGAAATTGCCTCTGGAGGTGCCTGTTTCTCCCCATTAAATATAGGAGAAGCCTGGATAGCTGCCTATGACTAACACTTATATGGCAAACATCAGGTGGTACATCACTTCCCCATGGACTTTGAAGGACGGTTGCCAGCAAAGCATTTTCTCCTTCATTCAAGACTACTGAAATTTAAGAGAGTTCTTGTCCTGCACTGGGATAAACTGCCAGCCTTTGATTTCTCATGACACATGAGCCAGAACAAAGTCTACGTATGTATTAGTGTAAGAAGGCATACTGAGGTACAAATCCTTGGTGTATGTAGACTTTAGGATATGGGGAGACTACTCAAACTATGCTCAAACTATCTTTGTCTTCCTGTTTTCAATACTTCATATCAGAGAGGAAAGTGCAAACTCCAAAAACAATGCCTACGGTAGAGCAAGTCTTTGTCATGGCTTCCTCTTGGAACTGTTACACATTCTCTAATTACTTTTTTTTGAAGAGCACTTAAGGCTCTCTCTGAAGTGCACTCTCTTCTTTAGAAAAAAAGAGCACTTAGCACTCTCTGCTTTAGAAAATGGAAATAACTTCTAGGCCATGGTAAAATTATTTCTGTCTCAAGGAATGCTTAATTTTTAAAGACAAACTGGAACAGCAAGAAGCTTGTGAAAGGGAAATTAAATAGCTTGGAGAATGATGAAATTTGGAAATCTGCAGTCTAGTTCCTGTTTTGTGGCACACCCTAGGCCAGCACGTTTCCTATACAAATGGACAGGATGTATGAGGTAGGCTTTGTGAGGAAACACTTCTGCAAGAATACAACCCTTGTTCAGCCTGAAGAAGAGGAGGCTCAGGGGCGACCTTATCGCACTCGACAGGTACCTGAAAGGAGGCTGTAGCGAGGTGGGGGTTGGTCTATTCTCCCACGTGCCTGGTGACAGGATGAGGGAGGATGGGCTGAAGTTGCGCCAGGGGAGGTTTAGGTTGGATATTAGGAAAAACTTATTTACTGAAAGTGTTTTTAGGCATTGGAATAGGCTGCCCAGGGAAGTGGTTGAGTCACCATCCCTGGAGGTCTTTAAAAGTTGTTTAGATGTAGAGCTTAGGGATATGGTTTAGTGGAGGACTTGTTAGTGTTAGGTCAGAGGTTGGACTAGGTGATCTTGTAGGTCTCTTCCATCCTGGATGATTCTGTGATTCTGTGATCTTGTGGAAGAGACAAAGAGCTCAATGCCTGCTGAAATTGTGACTGTCAACACTAAGGTGACAAGAGCTGCCTCTGTGTCAACAGCATCATGCACCAAGTCAATAAGGGGACACATATCATCAGGGACTTTTCTTGGGACCTGATTTTGCCCATAATAGGGACTGCTGTGATGAGAGAATGAGACACAATGAGATTTCCTTCCTATTGTCCTATTGCACAAGACCTGAGTACACCATGAGGCTCCAAAATGTGCCCAATACTACCTGTGCTCCTCATTGCAGCCCCCACTGACTGGTCAGAGGGCGGTGCTTGAGCCCTAACACCTTGTCTTAGCTCTGGCCATTGGATTTGCATAGGAAATTTTCCCCTTGTGGAACAGCCTCTGCCAATGATGTTCTTAACCTCCTACCCAAACTCACTGAATATTCATTTAGTCAATAAATATATCTTATTATTCAAACTTTAAAAAAAGGCAGAGCAAGGACTTGAACTTTGACCTCTGCAGCCATGACAAGCATCTTAGTTAACACTTATTCTGAGCAGAAGAAAGACTCTTTACCTGCTTTATGAGATTCCAGCCTTGTACATATGGCTGAATAGGAAAATTTCTCATAAAAAATTACAAGTCAGTAATTCCCACAGAAAACAGAAAAGTGATTTGTTTAGCAGCTCCCAACCAATTCTCATTTCAAAACTGTTCCCTCTGTCAAAATGTGTCACTATTTTTGCAGCACTACCAACTGTTTTTCCCTGGAGAGACTCTGAAGGTTTATTTGCTTTCACAGTCACTGAAAGATTACCATGCACTCAGGTGAGCTGACGCAAGCTGTGGGAGGTGAAGAATTGAAAATGACTTCCAGTAGTACACTTACATGGTCCAGCTAAGGAATGTAATGAGTAAAGTGCAGGAAGAATCACCTCTTCTTTCTCTGGAAACTCTTTAAATACTTCCAGTATGATCATATGATCTTTGCTTTCAACAAATTCAGTCAGCTGCTCTTCTGGAACTAAATTAAAAAGAAAGAGAGAGACAGTAAATTTTGAGGAAGTAATTCATATCCTGATACAATGTGAGAAAATACAGTTGTTTTAATGAAGTTTTCTTATATTTATTTTGTATATTCCATCAAAAGTAAGGTAGTCTCCTCCATAGAGATCATATTCCACAGTTAAAACTCCTTATACCAAAAACTGAGCTACTTTACAAAGACCTTTTTCTAGCCCACATTTTTTGTAAATGAGTTCTGACTTTCAAGTGCCTTCCTGTGAATGAGTATTTTTTTTAAAAAAAGTCTTTTAGTCTTTTTCACAGAACAAACTTCAGGTCTTCCTCACCAAGACAGTATATAAGTGAAGGAAAAGCTAAGATCACAGTGAAAACAATTTGATGGAATGCATTTCACGTACTCCATTATTTCATTTTACTTCTCAACTTTTTTGATAATAGAGTTCTTTCCATAAAGACTACAGCCATGCTTTAATAATATCCTACCTTCACTGTAATAACAGAGTAAGGCTTTTCAATCACTGTCCCCTGTCATTTGTGCTGACATCACTGCAGTTGTGCAGTGAACCAGATAAAGGAACTGATCCAGCTTGAGCACAAATCCCACACTTAAAATTTCTTAAGCAGCATCATTGTCTGAATTTGGTTTGTGATAAGGGTATAAACATTCACTTTACAATAGCTGAGAAGGATTCTCAAATGCAATAAAAAATATCCAGGGACAGCCTAGGAACTTGTTACACTGCTGTCAAGAAGAAGGTCTGTAGGTCTGTGAATCTGTAAAAATCAAGCACTTCTTATAAAAGGCATACACAGAAGATGCAAGAAGCTGAGACACTTGTGGAGACTGAAGGAATAATATGGCAGGACAAAAGTATTTAGGGAGAGCAGAAGAGGGAAAGGAAAGCAGAAAATAGTTCCAGGCACACGTGTGGGAGGAAGACTTAGAAAAGAAGCAATATAAAATGGTGCCAGGAAGAACAAATCTGAAGAACTGGAGACTATCTTTGAAGCAAAGGAGTATAGTGGACTTACTAGGAGTACTAGAATTTCTCAATAGTTATTTTAAAGCAAGAAACTCGATGTAAAGAAAAACTGTCACACAGAGTTCCTGAAAATGTTGCAGAAATTTAATACATGGTGACAACATCCCTCAAAAGAAACACAGGAATATTGTAGAGACACATACTTACCTTTTCAGTATTGTCAGGATCAAAAGCTGAATCATATACGTTTTCTAAAGTGCAAACATTTTGCTTGATTTTAGACTTGCTCACACCTTCCTGGCAACCCTAATGTTTACCAGTCTTTAAAGAAGCAACTTTGGTTATTGAGAATTAAAATCAAGTATCACTACTCTTTGTCCCAGTGTTACTGACTAACCTCCTTGAATCCCATCTTTCCAGTTAACTCTAGTCAGAAATGTAGTGACATTTTCCACATTAATTTATCTGATTCAGAAAATTTATGATACTGCTTGGAAAACCTGTTTTGTGCTAACAGCTTTGAAGAACAGATATAATACACAAAACAAAATTTGGAAGGCAAGAATTCATTTTTTTCAGTTACATAAATATCTGCAGTCCCATCCTAACCTATATGTTTTCTAACTAGCCCACAGGATATAAATACCTTTTTCAAAAAGCTTGTATAATGCTTTACATCCATGTTGCTGGATCTCTTCATTTTTAGGAAAGGTGTGCATGGCATTAAATATCAAAGAAAACACATCCACCTCTTCCTCCAGGAGCAGGAAAGCAACTACATCTAAAAAGCAGAAGAGATTAAATGTTGTGCTGAGGTGTTCTCAACATGTTTATTGGAGCACTGTACTTAACCATTAAAATCCCAAAGCCTTTAATACTGTCCTTCAAATTTACTCTGGTGGCTCACACCCAGGCTTTTATATAAATGATGAGGCTGTTATCTCTTAAGGTGGTATTTTAAAATACAACCGAGATGTTCTGAAACGTCACTGGCAATAAGACAGTTTCCCCTCTCCACTTCTGCTCCCACATTGCATTGGCTTTGGTACTTGTCTGATTTCTCAGAGACAGCTCATCTCACTAAACCAATGGAAAATTAATCAGCCCAAAAAACTGTACTTTTTGCAAGCTGAAGAATTTCACCAAGAAACTAAACTTGTGGAAAAAAAAAAAAAAAAAAAAGGTAGGACTACACTGCCAAAAGAAAGCACACAGGGAGTTGAAATCTATCTTTCACCTATGGTGAACCATGAAATTGATCCATCTATACCGTGAAATGCTGTTCTCATTCTGTTGGCCATTCTTTCAGCCTGGATAATTACTACCTGAAAATGAACTAAATGGCCAACATCACTGTTTCTCTTACAATAATAATAATAAAATAACAAAAATATTATAATAGAAAATATTATAATAAGACAACAATAATAATAATAATAAAGTGAAAAAGTTGCTGTCTCTATAGCATGTATAAGCAAAATATTCATGACAATTTTTCAAGCTTACATCAGTAACAACAAAATTAATAGTGCCTGACCCAGTGTTTCAGCTGCAGCTGTTTTTTACACCCAGACATAAAGAATACCAAGAGATTTTTCTGACAAGGTACAATTTCCAATACTTTTCTGAAGTAAGATAGTCGAAACGAGACTTTAAGTCTCTCTCTATAATTAAAAGGGAGAAGAAAGCAGATTCAAGAGGTAATTGATCTTATCATAAAATAGACAAATAAATAGCATAACCATCTTCTTAAAGTTCCTGTTTCACTCTACTGCCTATAGCAGGAAGTTGGACAGCCAGATCAGCTTTAACTACCTAAAGTCTAAGTCTTATTTTGTAAGCAAGATTGATCACAAGGCCTTTCCAAAGTCAGAGGAAACTTTCCTATTTCAACAATTGAACCAAGCTAGCAGATATCTCCCTTACAGTCTCTCTTTAATCTCAACAAAAGATCAAGAAAAATGTTCGCAGTTCCTGATAAGATCCGAGTCCCTGGAGAACAGATTAAAATAAATTTATCAGAGACGATTCACTCTCTTCAAATACATAAACTACTACTAAAGGAAGCAAGTCAGAATGTGACCAAATTTATACTTTGCTAAGAAAAAGTTCTCACTTATTTAACTTAGCTATATACAACAAGTATTTGTGCCTATGCTAATAACAAGTTGGCAAAACTATTTGGCTATGTTGTTCATAGCCTCACAATTTGGAGACACCTTTCTACCTGCAAAAAAACAGTACAGTTATTACTTTGTATACAAATACAAATGTTCTACGGTCTGAATTTTTGGATAGACCTCCATGGTGCCAGGAGCTGGACTCAATGATCCTTAAGGGTCCCTGCCAGCTCAGGATATTCTATAACTCTATGTTTCTAACCGACTTTACAGAAATAAAACAGAGACAAATCAGGTCCAAAATGTATGGTCGTGCACTTTATTTCACAGTTCTTCGTTTTAAAGGCTCGAAGTAGGAAAGTAAAACAGACAATACCTGACATGAGGAGTAGATTTAATGTTTTCAGTCCTGTCACTGAGAGATTTACATTTCCTTTGTGAACTGTGAGCATTTTAAGGATCAGCCTAAAAAATTAAAAGATGGAAAAAAAAGAGTTAGGGCTAAGTAAATACTAACAAAACTATTTTTTTCAAACATTACTTAAAAAAACAATACAAATTAGTTACAGAAATTAGCAAAAGCTTTCTACAGCCATTTTTGTCATTTCTCAATTCATTTTTCAAACTTTTCTTTCAGCTTACGATTTTTTCAAGTTAGCAGTTAAATTAATTACTCTAACAATTTTTAGATTTCATGAAAGTAATGATGTGTAATTTACCAATTAAAATTTTAATTAATTTTATATGCATATATTAATTCTACAGGAGGCAAGTCTTATATCCAGGATGGAATTATTCTACAGAAAGCAGGGCTGGGGGTTGCAGCAGACTGCAGACGGTAAGGCATTGTTCTGCTTGTTGCAAGAGTGATGTTACAGTCAATGGTCAAGTGCCTGCTGGAAGAGAAAAAGCAGTTTCCCAGCTAAAGAACTTGAACAGCACCTTGAAGGACTCTGTCCTATCTTAGGTTCCACCACGTAGCATTTATGGGATGCTGGACAAATCACTAAAGAGAAGTCTTTCACAGACTGGCAATTGTATACTCTCTGCTTTCTAGGTGGCCTGACTTGAGACACATGGATATTAACCTCTGAAATGTTGTAAGCAGAGTCAAACAAAGTTGAATTCTTAAACATAAGGAGAGCCAAACAATGCTAAGTGCTCTGAAAAATCCAGTGAATGTACCAAACTGTGTGCCCAAAAATCTGTTGGTACTTTTAACTTGATTTTCTAAGACAGTGACCTAAAATCTGTAATATCTTCTCATTAAACAAAATTTTTAAAGCTCTAGACAACTGATGAACACTAAGAAAAACTGAGAAGAAATTAATAGGCCAATTTTCAGATAAGGTATCAATAATATACAGTAAGTAAGGTAGTGGGCCCCGTATTGAATGATGATGATGGCAGAAAATAAATGAGCACTGATTTTGTACTTAATGAAGCATATCCTAAAATGGGGGAAAACCAAGACTGTGTAATTAAAAACTAAATACAAATAAAGAAAAAAATCAAGAAACTTTCATTGCTGATATTCATAACTTTGGAGAGTTCAACTCTGCAATCTTAATGATCTTCAAATGAGAGTGTCTTTGTACAGCTATCTAATCAAAATGGATCGTGCAGTAGCTGGCAATGTTAACAGACATTCTTGACCTGCTAGAAAAACAAAAACAGCACTGAGAGCTTCGTCCAAATTTAATTCCCAAGACAGAGCAATGATGTTGTACGCCTTGCTAAGGTCTAACTTTATGAACTAGGATAAATGTATTTTATTATTATCATTCTTTCTTTCTTATTACGTTAAATTGAGAATAGATACCTCCCTGAAATTTTAGTATGCACGCTTTGGACCAGTAAGTCTACAGACAAGGACAGGCACTGCCATTTCAGTCCCCAGGCAAATTCCTGGCCCAGCACACAGTCCAGATGTATGGACTAAGTAGTAGGGTGATGAATCAAAGAAAACAGGGAGCCACCCTAACCAAGCTGGCAGAGTAGCTAAACAGACACCCTTAAATGTGCTTCTTAAAGTCCTGATTAAAATGTTTTAGTCTTAAGCCTTCCTAACGCACTTTATTGTGTGGTTGCAGGTGTGTGTGCACATGCATACACGTGTAGAAGCTGTACCTGGGATGCAGATTCCTTCACCTATCTGCTCCACGAGCAGCTGTGGACAACAGGCTGGGAGGGAATGCAGCCAGAACAGCTCACCTGGACTGATCAAAGAGATATTCCACACCATGTAATGTCACACTCAGCAATAAAACCAGAGGGAAGTTTGCCAGGGTTGCTGTTGCTCAGGGACTGGCTGAACATCGTTTGGCTCATTGTAAATGAGAGCTTTTGCATCACTTGCTTTGTTTTGTTGATTTTTGTTTCTTTTACTTATGAAACTGTCTTTATCTCACACAGAGTATTCTCACTTCTGCCCCTCCAATACTCTCCCTTATCCCACTAGTGTGGAGTGAGAGAGCGACTGTGTGGTGCTCAACCCTCAACAGGCGTGGGTGGTTAACCCACAACAGGAAACTATGGGAAATATCAGCCCAAATGGAGTAATTTTCTGGGACCTAAGAATAAGCATCAGCCAATTAATTAACAAGCCTTTAAGCTGCCAAAGAAATCTTAACTAGCTAGTACAGCTTCAGCTCAGTCATTCCTTGCTCATGAAAAGCAACCAAAATCACAAACATACTGCATCTTCATGCAAGTGATCTCATAATAGCAACCTTTCTAAGGAAGCAGAGGCAGATTTACTAGTAGAGTTATTAAGCTGTAGCTCCTTGCTCTCATCATCAGCCCTGAATGAGGCAATCTGTCCAAGAGAGGGAACTTCCAACCAAGCCCTTCTCTCCCATTTGTATTCCACTTACATCTGCAGCTAGCATTTGTGCTATGGAATGACTTTGGAGTTAACCTCTGACAGTCTTTGTCCCATCTAACCACTGCCAGACGGAAGCCACTTCCTCGGGCTTCCTCAACAGTCAACACAGAGAGATGGGCATATTCAAATCAAACTACACTTAGTTCCAGGCTTACTTACTAAAAAGATGGAAAGAACCAAATTCTGAAGCTAATTGTGTCCACTGACTGCACAGGTAGTTGAGGTGACTGCTTTAAATACTTAATTTTTAGACAACTAAAAAATACCCCTTCTCTTGATTTGCACCACTCCAGGCTTGTGGATGTAATGCAGCATAAAGAGCACACACACACAAAACCTGCCAGGTAATGTTGCATATGTCTATTAAAATAAAACATCTTGCTAACCACAGAATCCCAGAATCACTGAGATTGGCAGAGACCTTTGAAGTTCTCTTAATTCAATTTCCCTGCTCAAAGAAAGGTCTATTATAGCTGATTGTTCAGGGTCAGGTCCAGTCAGGTTCTGAATATCTCCAAGGCTGGAGGCTTCATAACGTCTCTGGGCAACCCGTTCCAGTGTTTGATCAACCTCAAAATAATTAAAAAAAACAATCACTTGATTTTTAAAAAATCTTTAAGTGGAATTTCCTATATTACAATTTGTGCCCAATGTTTCCTGTCCTGTCACTGGGTGCCACTGAGAAGAGCCTGGCTCAGTTTTTTTCCTCCATTCTCCTCTTCAGGTATTTACACATACAGTTAAGATCCTTGCTTGTGTGAGTCTTTTGTTCTGGAAGTTGAAGAAACCCACAAACGATCATGAACTGTCTAGAAGCTGATGTAATAACTTTACATAAATACATTTTATTGCATAAATATGCTGCCACGATATCCAGAAGACTCTTTGCATACAATATACTTACTGGTGAACACCCAGGGCTTCCCAGTCCTTCCCAACATCCTTAGGAGCTATGTTCTGTAGAGTACTTGGACAAATTTCTATCAATTTACAAAGAAGAGACCAGCCCATCTGTAAAATAAAAAACCAGCTATTTCAGAACAGATACTCTACTTGGAACTTAAACGTTGTCTTCTAATATTCATGGCGTTCAGAAGGTGGATGTTCTCAACAGTTATCTAGCTAAATAAGGGATAATTACATAAGATGAGGGACACAAGAAGTTAAGAGATGGAACTACAACATGCCAATGATTCTCAGTGCATTGCTTCTAGCAACGTATCACCTACAATGTGCTCCAGCACTGCTTGAGGCTAGGGGGACACACAGTTAAAAGAGATGCTGAAAAGAGAAAAATAAGATGAAATCAATAGTACACCATCATGGGCCACGGACGACCACTGCGCTATTACAGCTAGTCCAACTTCACTGAAGCATTGCTGTCTCTGTAAGAATTTGCTATTTAATTGTAAATGAGAAGGAGAAAGGATAGTTCCTAAAGGTGGACATGTTAAAGGTGTTAATGTTCTAAATGGGGTGAGATACCAAATGATACTATATATTTCATATTCTTGCCATCAATCCTCAGTTTCTGCATGCTTGCAAAACACAAAAAGGGCAGTGAAAGTCTTGAGAACACAAGGAACGAAAGACAAACTGAAAACAATATATTTATTCTAATAACTACCTGCTCTATCCTATGCAAGTGCCTTGACTTTTAGATATCTGTACATAATACCAAAAATGAAAAATGGCCATACTGGAGAAATCTGTTCCCCCATGTTCCCTGGAACAATGTTCTTTATTATTATGAGAGCTTGCTGGGCGTATCGGCCTGCAGGCTGATAGAATTGAATGTGCTTCAGAGTGAATGATAGCAGTGAGCAAAAAATGTAGAAAGAATTAACTGATGAAAAGGAAACCTCGCTGTATTGAAAGAGAGGAAGTAAACTGAGAAATGTCAAAAGTTCAAGACAAAGCAGATTTTACAAAAATTAAAACAAAGCATAAAACTCTCCCTGGCCATATAAATAAAAAAAGAACAAAAGGAGGAACTAGGCCTGTGTGCTGTAGGAATAGGGTCAAGACAGAAGATAACCTAGGTGTGGATCAAAAAATACATGCATAACGAGATCCCATTTCAGCAAAGGGTTATGCAAAGCAAAAGGGTCCACAAAGGACATCCACCACCAACAGGAATGTAATCAGCTGCTTCAAAGGAGCTTCACTGCAAAGTTCATAGAAATTGCATGACCTCTAACCCTGCAGTGTGAAAGACGAGAGACGTGAATGAAATTGAGAGTCGGGTAGCGCAGAGCCTCCCAGACAAACAGCACAGACTAGAAAGCAGGCAGCTTGCACAACAGCTTTGGCAAGTCTATGAAAAAGGTGATGTAGCTCCCCAGGAACTGGAATTGTGCTTTTCTATTTCACAGGTCACAGGCACTACGTTCACGCTATCCGCGGTAAGATTTCCAGAGTCAAATGTTTTAAGCCCATTATACCCTTAACGTCTGCAGACTGAGCTTGACCAGAAGACAATTTCCTTGCTTAGACAGAGAGCTGACTTGCTCTACATGAGACTGCAAACCAACTGGTATGGACATTCAGGAAGAGTAGTCTGGGCTGTGTGATCAGCTCCTGATCAAGCATAATTTCAAAGAACAGACTTAGTGACCACCAAATCCCCCAAAGATGGGGTTATGCATCACCTAATTTTCCATGTTCAAGCAACAAATTTCAAATCTGCACGGCAAAGACATTGTAGAGGTGACCATTAATTCAAATACTGTTTATTGTTAAAAAAGATTTTAAGGTGCCACTTCCTGCCATGCTAACTGTAAAATTTAGAACCTGATGAAAATTAGCTTAATGACTTTAGAAAAGTCACTTTTGTACTGTCTCTGATGAAATTTATATTTCTACTAAAGATTCTATTTGGATTGGTGTGATTCCAAGCACTGACAAACGTTTATAAGGACTGTGGAGCCAGAAAAGACCGAAGCGGACATCTGACCTGCTGATAATGCAGTCTGTTTTACAATCTTAAAATCACGGCCTGGGATAACAAAGAGCTTATTATCCTTTTAATAATTACGTAAGAAAGTAAGGGTCTTTTAAATAACAGAGATACTAAAGGCTACAGGGAAAGGAAAAAAAAATGCAGTAAACAAAGATGTTCTTGTAAACACTTTAACATGTCCCGACACACAGGGACAGTTGGCGGCAGCACTGAAACCCTGTTATTTTTGTCAGCCCCTTTTCATTTCTGGCATGCAATGAATTTATATTACATTAGCTCACATCTTCTGCATGAGACAAAGCTCAACTGACTGCTCTTTTCTGAAGTTTAAACAAGTTTTGCTCTATTGTTTCCAACCTGCTCTAATCATTCTCAGCCAGCAGCTGAAAAAAAACACAAAACGCTATCATATTTACTTAAAAGATGTCTATTTTATTTTTAAGGCACTACTACTTTGCAGCTCAGTATCTTCCTACTTATACAGAAGTTTGCAAGGCTTATGCCTGTAGTCCGACTTGCAATGGTACTCGCAATATTGATCTATTAAGCTAATTTACTCTGTGCAACATAGGACAAAAAGGTAAATCCTCACTTCAGATATGGCTCCTACCGTGTTTTTTCTCTTATACGGGTCAGTTTCATTACAATGCCAAAAGCCAAAGAGGCAACTGGCTGGTTAATCAATTTATTCAATGAAAATTCTTTAGTAGTACAGAGAGACTACACCGAAGTCAGGACCACGCCACTTCACTGCTGCCAGGGAGAACTGTGTATTCACAAAGACTGTAAATCAGCTGCTGTGGATGAAGCAAGGAAGACAGAGCTCTACTAACACACTGCAGATGTTGATAAATATCATAACAAAATGTGAAGGATGAGCTGCCTATGGCACCTTGTGAGGAACTGGATTAGAGCTTTGCACTGGCTTTGAATTTGACACTTGAATACAATGTAGTAATGCAAAGGAAATCCCAAACTTCTAAACTGAAGCACTGTATGTCTGCAAATGTAGGCAGAGAGAAGATTAAAACTGATTGTAAAATTCTATATTAAACTGAAGTGAGGATTTTTAACATTACTAAAATAAAAATGAAATGATCACGGTCCTCTTAAACTCTTCTTAGAGCCCTGTGCAATCACTTCAGACCTGCTTCTGGTTGTGGTTGGATTTCATATTTTTACTTCCTAGACTAAATTTCTGGGCAGTGGTTTTGTAAATTGTTACATATGTAATATGCTTTATTCTGAAAAAAACTACTCATTTATCCTTTTGTATTTCTTAATGACAATTCATAGTAAAATAACTTGAAGGTTCAGACTCTGTACAAGTTACTTAGTCTTCAAAGGAAACTTATATGTTTTAATCTGAATCTTATGTTTGTAATCTATAGTTTAAGATCTAGGAGATTAAAAAAATATTTAAAAACACTTATTTATGTGACATCATTTATGTTTTGCTTTCTAGTGAATCCAAAAAAAGCTTGTAACGATACTAAATTGCTTAATAAAGAAAGCAAGCGACTGGCACGCGAACTTGGACTTCATAAACATCCTTTGAGCATAACGTAGTCAGAAACTTAATCTATGCCTGCCAGGAAGGAGCTCTTTCATATGACAAGCCTGGCAGCTGTACCATAAGCACAGCACCAAGCTGTGCAAGCGCCACACCTCGTTGAAGTGGGCCGGTGTTGTCACAGGAGCAGCCAGGCAGAGCCTTAAATTGTAGAAGCTTCTCTGAGTCACAACACTGTTCTCCCCTAAAAAGTGGCCTGGTACAACTCTCACGGGATGGGGCTATGTATGGATGAAGACATCTTAAATCACCCTGCTCCTCAAGGTTGCCTAAGCGAGGCAAGATTTCATGTTGATATGTTGGAACTATATTAAACGGCAGGATTTAATGTGGATACGTTGGAACTATACCAAATGCCAGGATTTCATGTCGATACGTCAGAACTATATTAAACAGCACTGCTTGTAACTCAGAAGTGTGGGGCACGCTGCATCCACACCGCTTCGTTTACGCTCATCGCTCCACTTTCTTTTGCCATTTAGAGCTACTGTTTGCATCTGCAGAAACCCGGGACTCCAAGCCCCAACCCCTCTCCCGTCCTTTTGCAGAGGAGCAGCGTTTTCCTTCACACAGCCCCCTGGAAGGACAGGGGGCAGCCTCGGTCCTGGCCGGCCCCAGGCCGGAGCCCGGCCGGGGAGAGCTCGGAGTCGCTTACCTGCTGCACGCCCGCTGCCCCCGCGTACATGTCCACCACCAGCAGCACGGGAACGTGGATGTTTTTGCCGCTGAAGAGCCGTGGAGCTGGAGGGGGACACAGAAAAGCCGCGTTAGGGCGTGTGGGGCGGCCCGGGCTGGACAGGGCCGGGCAGGGCTGGGCTGGGCTGGACAGGGTGGCCCTCGCCTTACCGCTCTGCCGGGCCGCCAGCTCCAGCAGGTCGCTCAGGGTCTGCACCAGCGTCTCCAGCCGCTTCCTCTCCTGGACGTTTTGGAGCCGGACCACCAGCTTCCTCAGGGCTTGTTCCTCCCTCGCCGCCTCCTCCTCCTCTGAAGGGCCGGCGCTGGCCATGGCCGCCCCGCTGCCCTACGCGGCGGCCGCTTCGCCTCTTCTCGCCTCGCCTCACCCCATCCGCCGCGGGGACGAGGAGCGGACGACGCGGGCCCGTCCCGCAGCCGCTGACAGCGCCGCCCGGCCCCTTCGATCCGCTCTCCCCGCCGCCGCTGCCTCCCGCGGTCGCGGCCGGGCGTGGAACCCCCCCGTCCCTCAGCCCCCCACACCCGCCGCCATTAGGGGGCGCCCGCGGCACTCGCGCACGATTCGCTGGCAGCGCGCCCGCTTGCGGAGATTGACAGCGCGGATACCCAATAGAGTGGCAAAGATGCAGTATGGGGTCCGCCCACTGGTGTGCCTAGGCTATAAACAAGGCTTGGCGCGTGCACTCAACCCTCAGGTGAGGGTGGCGGGGAGGTGGCATTTGGGTTCTACTTTTTCTTTTTCAAAAAAGGGAAGTAAATGTGGCTAATGTGTGCGGCTCCCTGGGCCGGCAGCAGGTCCTGAGGCCTCTTTGCATGATGTAGTGTCCTTTTTCCTGCCATGATGGGCCGGGGAAGGTGGAGAAGGAGCTGTGTCCTCTCCTGAGGGTTGAGGAAGCTGAGGTGAAGCTGCAGGATCACCAGCTTTGGGGTCACCAGCTTTGGGTTAACCTTGCCCAACGAAGACGCTTGCTCCATGCTCATGAGTGTTTTGGCCTCACAGGCTCCGTTAGGTCTGTGGGTTTGCTTAAAACAAGCCTTTGTTGTACTTGGAAGTAAAACTTCACTCCAAGCCCTGCAATGAGAGCTTGCTGTTCTGCGATAACGATGTTCTCCTGCCCTGCGTGTGAATTGCTTCACTTGTGGTTGATGCAATCTTCCTGTAATCTGGCAATGCTTGTACCTCACTGCTCTTCTGGGAGTGTGGTATGTGGGTGTGAGGTGGCCAGATGCCTCTTTAAATACTTGGTTAGAAAGGCAAGGCCAGTGGGATATGTTATACAGAAGTTGCATGCCCTTTGTAATACCTAAGCATTAATTAAGGGAATAAACTTTCCAGTTAAATTGGACTTCATTAGACAAAAGTCCAGTTTGGAGGATCATGGTAGAAGTATGGATTTACTTGAAGCTTTTGCTTGGTTTTCAGTGTTTTGTTAGAAATGCATGTTGTTTGTTGAACAGCAGTGGCAGACATTGCTTGTTTATCAGAACATGCTTTAAGAAAGTGCTCTGTAATGCCTCTGAATCCCCATGGAGCTGGTTGAACTGTCCCTGGCCTCTTGGTGTATCGGTCCTGAAAACCTTGGACACGGCTGCCTTCATCGTTCAGGCTTTTTTTTTTTTTTTTCCCCACAAAGAAACTATTGTCTTGGCATCCCAATTATAGTCTACTAACTGGGACTGCATTTGTTAAATGATGAGCTAGTATTTCCCTCCCTAAAGCACTGGAAAACAAACACGAATGTGAGATAGCGTTATGAAATAGTGACTCATAGTTTGAGATGTGTGGAACACATTACATCTGGACTGAAACAAAAATGAGTTGAATTAAATGGATTGGTTGCACTTGAAATATGTTTTTCCTTTCTGCAGAACCACTAATGCAAGCACAAAGAATAACTGAAAAATGTTTTTTTATTGATTTAAAGTGTTATTTTAGTCTTGCAAAATGAATGCAAATAGTCTCAGTTTATATTGACTTCTTCCAGTATATGTGAAGCTGTATTTGCTATGAGACCTAAGCAAAAGATTGAGGTCACTCAGTAGCTTATACTGATCAAAAGTGTCACTTTAGAATCTCTGCAGTTGTAAGGCAGAAGTAGTGCTATTGATAGAAGTTGTATTAATGACTTCCAAATCCTGCTCTTAAACTGAATTTGTGGCTGCTTTGTCCATTCAGCAGAGATTCCTTCTGGATGTGCTGCTGCTCCGGATTTCTTTGCAGCATATTTTGAATCAGAATGCACCAGTACAGGTTGTGCATTGGTGTTTCAGTGGAGACAAGTGGAATCAAGTTGTGGATTTCCTTAAGGAAAATTGCAGACCCCAAGCCTGAAACAAGTTGGGTTCTCTGTCCTTGATGCAGACCACATGAATGTGCTGCATTTTGAGCCTTGTGTGTATCAGTTCTTTTTTGGTCGGCTCTCACCCAAACACTTTCAGCTGTTTAGCGAACTCCAAGCCCAGGCATTAGGTAGCTAAGTGGAAAGAGGAAGTAGAGATTACAGTTAGAATGTAATCTTGATTTATACTTTAAAAGGTATTTTTTTGTTTCTCAGGTGCAGTTCTTCCATATGTCCTACTTGTGTATCAAGGGGTTTTGTTGTCACTCCACTTCCCTTGTAATTCCCTAAATTCCAAACGATCTTCACTTCCAAACACTGGTGTTTCCTGGAGTGTTCTTTTCATGGTGGGGTGTGTGGTTTTTTGTTTTGAATGAAATCAGAATTGTCGCACCTGACTCTTTTTTGAGGCTGAGTGCTTTAGGCATACAAGAGTTATTTCCCCTTTTTGTTTTCAGTGGGATTGGCAGCTATCTGCCCTGTGTGCCCTGTGTTTATCCTCTCCCACATGGATGGGGTGCTAATACTCAGTAAGTAAGATATCATCTCTGGTGTGTGACCAGCTAGACAGATATGAAGACATACCGTGGCGTATTAACATAGAGACTAACAAATTGTTCTACCTGGTAGTGTACAGGAACAGATCTCTACCTCTAGCTTTTGCTGTATTCCTGTATCAGCTGGAAAATGATGTAGCACCAGGGAACCCTGGAGATTTGATGCTCTTCTTTGAACGAGCTCGGTGGTTGTGGTATTGCTGGGCTAACTATGGTTTTAGGTCACCCTGCTTTTTCATTCCTGCTGTAGGTTATGAACACCTTGGGGCACCAAAGAACTATGTGCAACATTGAACTTAAATTGGAGGCTGAAATTGTGGGTTTTGGAATATGTGACAATGTGAGTGTTTGGATTTGGCCTTGACCATTGCTTTTTTAACACATACATCAGGAAGTCTGCTCTTGTTTGTTGCCTAATTTTAATGGAAAGAGTAACAACCTGATCATGCTGGTCACACCATGGCTGTGCTCGGTTAACCTCTCTAAGGCTGTGGGGCTGTGTTTGCCAGCTGGTGTGATTGAACCCTGCTCTTTCTGCTCTGACTCACCCCAGCTTCAGCTGTAGTTAATGACCTCTACATTTTGGGACTGATTGCCTCTGGGAGGCTGGGGCTCCTTAAGGGTGGGGCTGGGAGTAGTCACATCAGTAATGCACCTGGTGAGAGCTTGTTCAGGTGGAATCCAGGTGTCTGTCAGGCAGATTTTTCTTCGGAGCAATGCATGCAGGTGGCTGAAAGGCTGACCCAGGCTCTGATGTGGGGCTGCGTAACAGGGGGCCTGGAGTGCAGCTGGCAAGTTCCTGAAAAGAACTTAACTGGTGCAGATGTAAAACCTTCTAAATATAGAAGAAGAAAGCAAGATACATTTGTCTGCTCTTTGTTGGGTGGGTAATTTCCTGTAAGAAGCAAGTAGCCATTTCCTTATTCTGTTTGTAGGCCAAGCCATAACTGAAACAGAGAAGACCAGATCAGTTTTCTGCATGTGAGCTTGAATCTCAATGTTGTTGTAAAATGGGTTGTCATGGACCAACTGCAGGTGTGCATGTTGGGGATGTATTCCTGGACTGATCAAGTCTAAGACATTACCCGTGTAGTGGGATATACTACTCTGGCTTGTGTTTCTTCCTCATTCTGTGTTTGTGGCAAGAAAAATTTGGCTGTGAGAGCACAGGCATTAAGACAGACTTATCACATACAGCAGCCCACTTCTCGTGTGGTGTTCCTCTGCGGGCACTGTCCTGTGTTCCTCTGGTCCTGTCCTTTGGCTGTGGCTTCAACATGCACGCAATGGCACGCCACGTACTCCCTGTGCCTCCTGAGAGCTTGCTGCTGCCATTCAGAGAAGTGCCTCTGTCCTGGGCTGAACAGAGAGGCACCGTGCACTTGTGTGAATTAAATTATTTCAGCCGTCTGTTTGTCTTTGGTTTGGTGGCCCCTCTCCTTGTTACAAGCCTTCCTCACTCTCTCTGGATAGAGAAGACTGGGAAATGAGAGTGCCAGGCTTTGTAGTTGATCTGACTTTTGTGCAACTGTGTCTGTGGTGGCCTTTGTAACTCCTTGATTTTGTCCTGTAGCTTCCCAGAAGCTATGGGCCTGGCTAGGCAGAGCATTGTGTAACCTGTACACTGTTTTGGTTTTCAGTGTAGCCTGACAAGTTGATATGCCTCCTTGCATCTGCTCACAGACTTTGGGCTTTCTTCGGCCTTATCTTTCCTAGGTGTCAGCAGCAGTGATAGCAGCCATGTGTCCTAAGCCTGGAACGATGGAGTTGGTAATTACAATGATTTTGAGAGGCATCTTGCAGAAACCTCAAATGGGAAAGTCAGTAGAGGTTATACCAGGAAAACGTGATGTGCCATGTGGGCCAAAAGAAAAGTGCTTCACATAGAATATGTAGCCATTTCCCTAAAATCAGAATTGTCTGTCTGGTTTAGAATATAATAGTTTTTTTTTTTTTTTTTTTTTTTTTACCCTGTCAAGCAGTATATAAAGCCTGTGGAAGTGGTACCACATATACAGCAGATAAACTGTGGAAAGTGACTAGTGAAGATGGATTTCCTTTGAGTGTTAAGTTACACTTTAAAAAAAAAAAAAAGTCTTAACTGTGGGAAAAAGTATATTTTAGAGGGAACTGACTTGTGCTTTCATCCTAGGTCAGCTGTGCAGTGTGGGTAGAAGAGATTTGGCTCGAGGAAGACGTTTTTCTTCTCCCAGAGGAAATCCAGTAAGTATGGCAACAAAGATTTTTATCTAATGAAGTCCAGCTGTAATAACCAAAATTGCATTTATATTTTTAGTTCCATCTGATTCTTGGTGGTGTTCATTGTAGTTAGTTTGGCTAAATCACTGCTGGATCCTAGTGTCAGAGTCACAGAGCATCAACCAAGCATCACTGGCTCATGTTTGTTGGCTAAATATGTTTGGTGCACCCTGATACTTTGCTATACAGCTGGGATGCCTGTAGTTGAAATGTTTTGAGATGCTTTAGCACTGTTACAGATTGTGATACAGGTAATATGAGATCTACTTGGTTTAGCAGGGATCCAACTGGTTCTTTTGTTATTCTTTGCACTTACGTTCTGGTGTGGCCACAATTTTGTGCAGTGTTTAAAACAAAACAGTGACCACAAAACCAAACAAAAACCAAGAGACCCAAATGTTAAAGTATATTTTAACAATTTTATTGGGGTGCACACAAATGACAAGGTTTCAGTCTCTACCTTGTTGGTCGGGAAATCCTAATATCCTTAATTAGACCACCTTTTCCCAGAAAAAAGCAGCTGACTATGGTTTTGGGCAGCCATGGACAGAGAAACTTGAGGAATATTCTGATTTGTGCGTCAGTTGTGTATCTGCCAAGGACTACATGGGTCACTGGATGCAGAGCAGGACGTGAAGCTATGATTTGTGCAGGTATTTTCTGGTTGCTGTTTCTTCTAGGTTGTTGCTAGCATTTTGCAGTTGTCGTGCCTGGCCACAGTGGTGCCTCAGGAACGTGTGGTGAGACTTGAGGCTCTCCAAGGTCCCTTTGGAGACCTGATGCAAGCTGTGGTGTGACTGTACCTCTGATGTGGTTACGTGCAGAGTGCACGTTGGGGCTGTGACCAGTGTGCACCTTCTCATCCTCTCTGAGCTGCCACCTTTCAAAGGGAGTTGATAAATGTGTGCCTGGTGGATGCCCAGGTAGGTGTCTTGGGGAATTGCTGGGCATCTTGCAGTGACCTGGCAGAGAGACCTAAGGAGTACGAAATGAATTTCACTGAAGAGGACAATCTGTTCCCTCAGGGCAGTGTGATGGCTGAATAATAATGTAGGCATCTAAATTGTAGCTGAAGTCACTTTCAGAACCATTGGTGTGCTTGGCTCACTGAGTCAGAGTGGGCTGGGCTGTGGTTTAGGCATTGCTGCAGGCAGTCAGGAGCAGTGACCAGCATCTGCCCTAGCAAAGCAACAAGGAACTTTCTTACCATGATGGTACGTTTGTTAGGCTTGTGCGTTTGGGCAGTGACTTGTGACAGAGCAAAGATGAAGATACACTAAGACTCTTGCAACCAAGCTTGAGTCTACTAAGCAAAAATGAGTGTATTCTTCCACACTTTGTGGAAGAAATCTAAAGTCAGTTTTTCCACAAGTCTCTACAGCTTTCTGCTCTTTTCTCTGAAGCAGAATTTTATGTTGGCCACGGGCTGTAACTCCAGATCAGCTGGCCTTCTGATTTAATATAACAATTGCCATGGCCTCGTCACCTGATGTGTAATGAATAATTATGCTTTCTCACAATTTGTGTAATGTCATGCAGAAATGAAGGATGCACTGGACCATAGAGTAACTTCCTAAATTAATGCAATGATAGATTTAAGCCTACTGTAATTGATCTTTGTTTTAACTTTACACAGTGGCTGATTAGGATAGGAATTCAGAAAACATGCAAACAGCTCATCTGTCCTGCTTGTACATGAGAGCACAGGGTGGTAACCTGTCCAAAATCTCAAGTACTGGTTTGTGATGGCCAGAAGCAAAGATTTTTAAGGAGCCATTACCAAAAAGCCAATGCCTGCACAGTGAAACTTTGGATTCCTGCTCCTTACAAATGTAGATAAATAAACAATTCTTTATTTTCTGCCTATTGTCTAGACCTGTGCCCATGTAATCTATTTCTCTTCTTTTACACGTGGAATAAAAATCGTGATGTTTGCTTGGAATTCTTAGTGATTATTGGGTTATTGTCTTTACTGTAAGAAGTTTTCTCAATCTGTATTATAGGTAGGTCTGTGAACACACGGAAACCTACTGAATATGTCCATGTGAGTGGAATCTGTTCTCAGCAGTGGGCTACCAGTATGGTCACAGATTAGGACGGTCTACCCCATGAAGGGCAGCTGAAGGAATGGCTTCAGCCCAGAGATGGCAACTTTAGGGGGACCTAACACCTTCCTGCCAATACATCGGAGGAAATGGAGCCAAGCTCTTCAGTGGTGTGCGGTAGGAAGATAAGAGGCAACGTGCATAAACTGAAATGAGGTTCAGAGTGGGTATCAGGAAAACTCTCACCACAAGAAGCCCTAAAGACTTGACTAGATAAAGCCTTGACTGACCTGGCCTGACTGTGCTTGGAGCAGGACCTTGGACTGGGCACTACTGATATCCCTTCCAGTCTGAGTTACCTTGCAACACTATGTTTTCTCTTCTGTTCAGTGGCAGACCGTAGGTGATAAACTGTTGTTTTTTCCAAGCTGAAAGTCTTGATGAAATGTGCTGGAGTTCCAAATGTCTGTTGGTGTAGTTATGTTGGATGGCACAGACAGCTTCTGAAGAGCTAATGATATTTTATCACAGGGAGGCTTTTTTTTTTTTATTCTCATGATTAAATGGTAGTAAAATCTGCAGTGCACATGATGGTATGACTAGTGGCTGAGTAAAGCTCCTAGTTAGGTTGTCTTTCTGGAAGCAGCTTGTAACGGCAAGATCTTTGATCTCTTGTTTCATGTCATTGTGGAATACACAGAACAGAACTTCTCCTGTGTGCGGCTGCCACCAGAGGTTGCTTTCACTTTTGTGCAGACAGAACTGGGGCTGGTGGTAGGTTGCAGACTGCCACTCAGCCAATCTTGTTTCTAAATTTGATTGTTTTTGTGAAATCCACAGGGCGGTCAGCAAAGTAAAGACAATTACTTGTATTGTCATGCTTTACTCACCAGTCATCAGTGTGGCCACCTGACCTCTTGTGACAGTTGAACTGATTCTTTTACTTCTGTTTATTAATAATTTGCATGACAGTCTCATCCTGACTTTCTTACATGCAAGAAAAGGAAATTGTTTTGGAGGCTGTATTTTTTTTTTTCAATAACCTTTCTCTAATATTGTAGTGATGCTCTTCCAATTCTGAGAACTGTTCTAATTCCCACACATCTAATCAGATAATGTGGCATTGTGACTTCAGCTGCTTTTTCACTCAGCTTAGGTTTAGCTGTATATAAAATGGATCAGGAGGCTTCTTTTTGGCCTTCTGTTTGTATGTGCTTATTTCAGGCTTAAACACTGCTGTTAGTTCACTGCCCAGACAATACTCATCAGTAATTAATCTAAAAATCAGAACGCGAGAGACTGGCAGAGACTCCTGGAGACTGTTAAGTCCACCCTGCTGTTCAGAGCAAGGTCACTTATTGTGGGAGGCTCAGGCCTGTCTCCAGTTGGGTTTTGAATGTCTTCATGGCCTGCTTACTTGACCACTCTGCCATGAAGTATTTTTTTTCCCTCTTCTAAATGGTATTTCCTGTATGTCAGTCTGTGTCAGTGTGTGTCACTGAGAAGAGTCTCCTCTTTGCTTTTCCCTATATGCATGGATAAGATTCCCCTGGAGCTTTCTCATCTTGAGGCTTTTTGGGATAGTTCCCAATACTTTTAGTTCCCAATACTTTTGTGTGTGTGCATCTTCCCCCTGCCACACTGAGTTCCAGTCTTGCCCATTTTCAGTTGAGTGGTTCTGCTTTCTGTTTGAATATTCCTATCTCTATCTGATATTTGTCCTCATTGTTGCTGTCCTGTCATTCCTTCCCAGCAGGGAAACGTAGGAGTTATTGAATGAATTCCAGGAGTAAATGTGATTTGCAACCACTTTTGTAAACAAATAAGTTAATGTATAATGTTTTGATGAGCACAATCTAAGAATGAAGTAGCTGTTACAGCCTTTGGCATTACATACTAGGAGAGCATCAAGCTTTGCTATATAAGCAACCAAATAAAGTCCATGAGGCCTACCACCTTTGAACAGTCAGCTTTCCTTCCCACCTCTACATTGTGTTTCTAGTGCAAACTTTATGGCAAAAATGTCAATTGGTATGTCATGTTTTCCTGCATGCATTCTGTCATAGAAAAATATAGCCCTGCCTTCCTTCTCAGCTTCTGGCCACAGGCATGAAGCACTGGTGCTGGGTTTTGTCTGGGATCTGTTCACAACACCTTGTGCATTTCCAGCCTTTACACCTGTACTGCTTTCCCACACAGGCCTTGCACAGATTGTAGCAATAAATAAAATCAGTTTTGTAGTAGCAAAGGCCTTGTCCCTCTGTAAATATTTCTCAGACCAGCACATCAGTCTGTGGCCACGAGCACTGTTAACTGCACAGCCTTGCAACAGGCAGAAATGGCTATAGTTCTGCTATGGATGTGATTGTACACAAAGCTCACAAAAATGTATTGCCCCGGGTACCTTCCTGACATCTTTAATGCTATAATAAGTTTCTGAATGTAAAAGGAAGAAACAGGTCTTGGTCAGACCCTGGCCTGGGTCTGTGGCTCTCGATCGTGGCTTGGCCTTGGTCCTGCCTTGTTACCACGGCCTTGCTGGGTGATCGCTGGACTGTGCCTGCCCAGATCATGCTCTCTGGACACAGTTCTGAAGCAGACCTGCCTGGTCTGTGCTTAGCTCCTGGCTCTGCTCTCCTTGCAGAGCTGCTAGCTGTTGTCACTCTATGACAAGGGACTTGTAAGGATCATTGAGTCCAACTTCTGGCACCACACAGGTCTACCCAAAAATTCAGACCATATGACTAAGAGCACAGTCCACATGCTTCTTAAACTATGATGGCCTTGGTGACTCTGTCCCTGGGGAGCCTGTTCCAGTGTGCTACAACCCTTTCCGTGAAGAACCTCTTCCTGATACTCAGCCTGAACCTCCCTGTCACAGCTTGACACCATTCCCTCACGTCCTATCACTGGTCACTAAAGAGAATAGATCAGCACCTGCCCCTCTGCTCCCCCTTGTGAGGAAGCTGTAGGCCGCGATGAGGTTCCCCCCCTCAGCCTCCTCTTTTCCAGGCTGAACAGGCCCAGTGACCTCAGCCGCTCCTCATACGTCTTCCCCTCTAGGCCCTTCACCACCTTTGTAGCCCTTCTCTGGACAGTGTTAAGGTTAGGAAAGGAGCAAAGTCTGGAGCTCCACTTAGACTACGAGTGCAAAGGAGCCACCAAGAGAAAAGGTTGAGGCTTCCAAAGGACCTCTCCCCTGAGAGCTGTTTTGTGTAGGTCAGGGCTGGAGGCTGAAGCTATGAAAAAGGCTGGGGTTAGGAGCAAGGCTCCTCTTAGGAGTTGGACTCGATGATCCTCATGGGTCCCTTCCAACTCAGGGTATTCTATGATTGTAAGTTCCTTGTGGTGTGGGCTGGAAAGTGCTGCTATGGAAAGGGTTGGGCTGCCAACAGGCCTCCCCATGAGAATGTTTTTGTTTGGGCTGTTGCTGGGATTCTTGGCTTAGTGCTCTGGCTGTGCCTGTCCTTGGGGTTAGGACTGGGAGAGGGATGAAGCCTAGAGCTTCAGTTGGAGGAGGGCTGCCAAGGGGCTCTTGTATGGAGGGGCAGGCTGCCAAAAACCCCTTCTCCTGAGGAGCTTTCTGTCTGGGTTATGGCTGGCCTCTGAGCATAAGGCTCAGCCCAGTCCTAGGGTTAGATTTAGAAGTGAAATCCAGCCTGGAGCTCCAGATTAGGGTTGTAAAGGGCCTGTGTTTGCCTTCTGTTATTAGTTATTTCTGATGGTTCTTCTGCAAGTCATTTTGCTGCCTTGGTTGCTTTTTTCATCTTGGCTACATTCATTATCATGTTTGTTGTAGAATTCCCCACTTTGTTAGAATTCAGTCTGTCCTTGATATCACTCATCTCAGACCTGCTCCTCCCATCAGCTGTGTGGTAGTTCCCTCATTTCTTCCTGACTGTGGTGTTGACACTGACATGGGTGTTTTGTGATCCTTATAGGATGAGAGATCAGGAAATGCAGACAGGTGTTGGGTCAGTTGTGGAAAGACTGTGTTGCAGAATGATATATTTCAGAATTGGAGCTTCATCATTTTGACAGAAGAGGGAGGTGCTGTGCAAGGAAAGGCTCTATAGGCTGTTTTCTGCTTTGCTGGAGAGGAAGGTGATCTTACGAAGCAGTTGTTCTTCTATTTGAACTGTTTCTAGTGCTTTCATCTTCCTGCTCTCCTGTTTCCTTTGCAGTGCTTTACATCACTGGCAAGCCATCAGAGGCTGCGTTAGGTATTACATGGGGACTCTCCTTTGCAAGCTCTTTCAGACCAAGTGCAGTCTCGGGTCCATTTTGCCACTTTCAGTTTTGTCACATCATACTTTCCCTAGAGAGGAATGAAAATTTAATTGCAGGAGGCCTCTTAACCACCGTTTCTGTTTTTGAAGTCTGCTTTGAAAAGCCCATGCAAATTTATCACTGAAGGCACAATATTCTGAGTAAATACCTTTCCTTGTGTTACATTCCTGTTCTATATGTATTAAGCTCTGTGATTGGAAAGGAGGTGTTGTTATTTGAATGACAGAAAATATTCAGGGCCTGTTCAGAAATGAGATGAGTTTTTTGATTGCCTCCTGGCCAAATGGTCCATCTCCTTTTATCTCTTAGTCAGCAGGGAGTCTGGGGTGTTAATGAAATCACTGCTTCAGAAAGCAGTGTTGGGGCAGGTATTCTACCTCAGACTAAAAGATGGGCTTTTCAGCTTATGTTTTAGTCATCAGGGGCTTTGGATTTTAAATATGGATGAAGTACTGTTCATGAGCCTGTGCTTGTTCTCTGCTGTCTGTACAGATGGCTTGTCATCACCACAGCCTCCAAATGTGCCTTGGTTCAAGCAGTTTCAAAAAGGTGCTAGATATTCCATGTTTTTATGCAAGTGTCATTTGGTTTGTTCTTTAAGGGCAGCTTAAGAGTGTTTCATGTGTATGTTTCAGAAAGGACTGATACTCTTATTAAAAATGCTGAATATTTTCATAGTATAGTACAACGAAGGTCAGATTTTATTTGTGCACATATTATATATCTTAAATTGGGGTGACACCTAGTGGCGGGCATATTTATAATACAGTAATAAACAGCATACATTCTATGGATCCTTTTCTTGTGGCTTCCCCAAGTTAAGGCTTCTTGAAACTATGCTTTTATCAAAAGAGGCCAGAGCAGACCTGGGTTTGATTAAAAGAAGGGCTGTCCCTGTTCCTGCCCTCCACTCTCCTGAAATTCCAGTCTTCCTCCTGCATGCTTTTCCCTTCTCTCATCCTTTGGGGAGCACTGCTTTGCCATCTATTGCTAGGTCTCTATGTTAATGAAGCAGATCAGACTATGGTAGTACTTCGTATAAGTTTTCCTGCTCTTTCTTGCTGAACAGCTGATGATGCACTTTGTGTCTCTAAATTAGAAACTGAAGGAGATGTTCAGGATGTTTTCTGGCGGTATCCAGCTGATTAAACAGTGTGTGTTAAAGAGGGGAAGCTTTTGCTTGATCAGACCGTTAAGGAAAAAAAGTCTGTTTTCTAAGGAGGTGTAATGTAAAGCCTAAGTCCCTGGACATGGACTTCGAGAGTATCTTGAAGAGGGCTGGGGGGAGGAGGGTTAAGGGCCAGTTGATCCAGAGGGAACAGCTGATCCTGGGGGAGATGTAGCCCACTATGATGATGTGCTTGCAAAGGGCTGCAGGTTTAAAAAAGCAGGTCCCCACAACTGGGAATCAAACCGCACTGACCGCTATTAATCTGTTGGGTAAGGGAGAATGATCAATGGAAAGCGACCACCTCTTTGCCAATGACAAGTGAATGGGCACAGCCCTCAATTCTGATTTCCAGGTGATTATCCATCCATGAGGGTAAATTTCTCCAATAAATAGCAAAGTGATTTGTTGGTTTCTTCCTCAGGCTGGATCCAGTGGTGTTGGTAGCAAGCTCAGGATCCACTGTGTCAGTTCAACAGCTCTGCCCAAGTTGCTTCATCAGCAGGGAGAGGCGATAGTAGTAAGCAATGCAAGTAACACAACATCCACCTATGGCTCTCATTATGAATCATCTCCTACACTGTTGTGATAAACTGCTTGAAGCATCTTCAGATAATCCCAGTTACCCAGAGAGGCATTAGCAAAGCAATTCCACAAAGACAAACAAATAAAAACCCACAAACATTGTGTTGCCTGTAACTGTAGAAGAGTATAGAGACAATAAATTTTCTCTGAGTGAGTCCAAATACTGAGATGACAGGGACTGGCTAGGAAGGGAGGATTACATTACGGGGGTGGGATAAGCCCAACATCAATGCCAACAAGGACCTTTGATCTCAAGTCAGTCACTTTTCTTTATGAATAACTAGGACTCCTGTAATGACTGAAGATATTCTGCATTTCTTCTTTACCATTCTGCAACTATTTCTGTTCTCAAGCATGCAAGTTTCAGGCATTGTTGCTTAAATAAATTTATGAATTGCATGACACGTGTGTATGTACCGAGTATCTTCAATGTGTAGTGGCAGTGCTTAAAGTTTGGTTAGGTGAGGGCATTGTGTCCTTCCCATCCAAACAAGCTCTCTGAAGTTCATAGAGTGATCTTCAATGGAGAGGAATTTTTGGCCACTTACCCATGTTTATATATTGAAGCTTATTGGTGTTGATTGTGGTGCAATTTTTTGGCCTTTAATTTCTAGTAAAAATGAATCTTGAGTTCTTAAATCCAAGTTGTACCTTGAATTTTGTTAAAAAATTCAGTTCTGGGTTTTCCAAGCATAATGTAAATAACAATGCAAGCAGAGCTTTCAGGGAAAGGTGGACATCTTTTCTTTGATCTGTATTTTTCAAATGGTTGTATTGTGGTCTGGTGGCGATTAACAACTTCTCATCTAGATGACGTGGTAGCCCATCAGTCCTTCATATGAAGGAAGAAGCAGCAACTGTAGTAAGAAGCTTGAGCTGTAGAGACTTGATCCCTTGATCACTGTAACAGGTTTAGTTCCAATTCAAAATTTTACTGTATAAATGGTTTCCCAAATTACTTACCATATCAAATGCATTTATGATATATTTTACAAGGCTTTGTGTAACAGTGTGCTGCTAGAATTGAGTAATATTTTAATTTTGTTACACAACTTCTGTAATTCTTAATTTGTGTCACTGTTAATAAATTGGGCTGGAAGAGGGGGAGTGAAAGGGAATGTTCCTCTGGTTTAACCCAAGTCTCATTTTCAAAGCATAAGTTAACATCTGTCTTTTTCTATAAAGGTGGACACTCTGTATATTCTCTGCAGCTTAAGTTATACTGTCAGTTTTTCCAAATGGACTTTTTTGTTTGGAATTTTGTTTTGAGTTAAAGGCAAGTTCTACAATCTTTTACCTTAAGTACAACTTCTGGACATGCCAGAGCAGTATGGGAAGGCTTGAAGTTCATCTCAAATTATTTGAATAACAGCAGTGTGAAAGTCCTCATCTACAAATAGCAAAAAATTAAATTTCTTTCACTAGCGAATTAAATATATTCAAGGCCTGTGCTGATATCAAAAAAGTATAATGGTGCTATCAGGTACTGCGATGAAGCATGAAACTGACTTGAAATGTGTTGCTGAATGTCAGCTTCCTAATGGTGCATCTCCAGATGGTGTGCATAACTGATGATTGTGTTGGAGCTGTATTGCACCTAGCAGAACACAATTTAAATCGATGCAGTAAATGCATTGCTGAGCGGGCAGTGATGCTCAACACGCTGTCACCAACACTGAGTACATAAACGCAGTGCACCTGTGTAGTTCTGTACTGCTTGTGGTGCTGGGGAAGCCTTTGTGGTCTATTTGTACTGGCTGATGTTATGTTGGCAGTAAGGTAAAAGCCATGAGCCACAAGAGGGTTAGTCCCATATCTCAGCTAATGTTCTCCAGTGTGTCAACTCCTCCGTGCTTTTGCATCTTTCCAAGGAGGTTAAGTGTGCCCAGGTGCTCCTGGGGAAGGCAGCAGAGCCTTTGGCTAAGGGTGCTTCCAGTAGCACAAACGCTTGCTGCGATGGGCATTTATTGCAGTGTTATCAAAGGAGTGGTCGTCAGCTTTCTAGCAGGCTTCCTTTCAATTGGTGATGTTTCAACTCTGGGAAAGAAGGGGTATGATTTTACTTATTTTCCTTACACTCTTAACGGAGTCCTGTGTACAATGTCCTTTTCCTTTTACTTAGTGTTGCTGGTGTAACCGTACCTTTCTCAGAGCTGATCCATCATTCACTTCAGTCACTGAATAGCACTCGACATCATGTCTAGTGTTGGTTGCCTACACCAGTAGTGGGCCTGTCCAGCTACCCACAGCAGGGCCTGCTGGAAAAGGAAATGAGCAGTTGGCTCCACAAGATCATGGTGGAAGAGATATTTATAATTGAATGCACGTGTGGTTCTTTTGTAGCTATGTCTTTAATGAAGGAAAACAAATCATAAATGTTTATTAGGGGAAACTACTAATTTAAGCTTCACCTTGGCTGAGTTTTTAAATAGAAAAGAAAATGAGGACCCCATATGTGCTGGTCACTGCCCTGCCTGGTTGGACATTGTGGTGTCTCAGGAGCGAGTGTCCCCAAGTCTCTGTTCAAGTCTAGGCCCCCCTGGTGTCTGGGGATAGCCAACAGAGGTGCAAGATCCAAACAGATGTGGTGCTGTGGAAACTTTGCACAGAGGAGAGGGAGGCAAGCCTGCTGGGAGGATGGGATTCCTTGCAGAGGGCTGGAACAATGTCATGTCAGGGCCATGTCGCCCTTCCCTGCCCTGATCTTAGACAAGTGATCACGCACAATTCAAGTGCTGCAGGTCTAGTGGGAGGTGTCTCTGCCTATGGCAGCTGGGTGGAGTTAGATGATTTTAAGGTCCCTTCCAACCCAAACCATTCTGTGATTCTATGAAGTACCTTCCCTTAAGAGTGGGAGAACATAGAGATTTTCCTCATACTACCACCCATGCCCCCCTTAGAAACAGCAAGCCTAGATTTCATCTATTTTAGGGCATTTTTTAATGCACAAAGCTAAGCTGTGAAGTCCACCTGTAGGCTGCTTGAGCTGTTTCTTTGAAATTGCTTGAATAATTAATCTTGTGTCTTTAAACATCCCTGGTCACAGAAGGTAAGTCTCTGTATAAAAGAATACTGTACTGGTGGAGTTGTCTCCTGGGTAGTCAGCCAGCAATCCCACACAACGTGAACTGTAGCACTTCATTTCTCAGTCGCAAGCATTGTATTTAATAGTGTTATACCTCAGCTGGTTTTGTCTGTTGCACAGCTCTAAGAGAATCTAATATGAAATTCTCATAGACTTCAGTTACTAATCAAAGCTCGGTGATTTCCCTGAAGGGTTTATAGTTGGGTATTTGATACCTTGCATTTCACATTTTGAGCAAGTCTGATATCCTTCTTTCTCCACAGGAGAAATTAAGATTCAGTTCCTGCAAATATATTCTACAATAAGACTTTTAATTTCTTAAGGTCTTTGTAGTCTGTGAAGTAGGACCTATTCTGGTAGCTGTATGGCATCAATGTGCTGATTAGTGCTGTTCCCATGTGTCCTGAGGCTAAAATCAGTCCACGGTTAGGTGCATGAGTTGGAGTGTAGTGACAGAAAGGAACACTTAGGAACTGCAGGAGTACTCCAGAAGTTTTTGTTGTCAATACGTTGGTCACAACTGTGCTCTCAGTAAGATAAACCTTCATAGATACACTCAGATAACACCTAATTTATCATTCCCAGAATAATTTTAATCCTGACAATATTTGTCTAGTGCTGGAGAACATCTTACATAGCAGCCACATCACCACATTCCTCTCCTCCCACAACAAAAAGTTCTGATCCTCAGTTAAGGCTCATTTCCATAGGCCAAATCTCCTACACATATGTTCTAATAAAGGAGTTCAATCCCATCCTCATGGTTAGATAATCTCATCCCTTAATTGTAGACTAAAAATTCCTGGCCGTTCGATAGTTATTTGCATTTCATTTCTCATCTTCCAGCATTTGTGCACAGTAGGACATCTGCCCAGCCCATGTGCTTTTGGATTCTCTTGTTTCATGATAAAATCTGGGTCAAAATGATAATGAGTAAAGATTTTGCACCTAAAAGATAAGTATAAATTGACAGAACTTCTTAAAGTATCAGTGAAGCAGCAATAATCGACATTGTATAAGCTATTAAAATACTGAGGGAAGTCACCAAACTAAACATTCAGTTTTTACACTGACTTATTGCATGTTAGTGGCTGACAAACTTCTGTAAGTCTTCATTCCACTTAGTTTATACTCCAAGTTTTAGTATCATTTCTCAGTTCTGTGTAGTTTTGTGCTGAATTTCCGGGTCAGCAGCCAGGCAACAGTTTCTTGGTCCAATCTTGCTGAATAGCATTGCTGATCAATTTGTCACCGATTTCCAGATATATCGTGCAGTCTTTAAGTTGGTCGTTCTCGGTAGGGAAGTTGCTTTGCTTGCTTCTTTTTGTCGTGCATCAAATTAAAGCCTTGTTTTGCACTGGTTTGGTGCAGCTTCTTGCAGTTGTAATTCACTAGTCTTTTCCCACAAAATAGCGGATAGCGTGTGGTATGCCACTGGATTGACCATGACTAAAGTCATTGAAGCTGAGAGTTAATTTTAATACTCATTAGCTGAAATGATTTCAGCACTATTTTATTGGAAGAACATTTCTTTATGTGACGATATTGCTTGCTCCCATTGAAATAACATTAAAATTCCCTTTATTGCTGTTATAGCTTTCCTTTTCTGCCTCTAATCATATTGGTAGGAAATGGCTGTAGATAAGTCTTGTTCTTATTTGATCAATTATGCTTTGATTTAGTCTTTTTTATGGGTAAAAAATAAAGTGCTTTGAGCTATTTTGAAGTGTGTGCACTGGAAGGTTTTATATTCAGCCAGTTTTGGTATATCCTATTTTCTGTTTCTGTCTGGATATCATTCAAGGTTTTTACTGTGCAATTACATTAGATTTTTGGCTTTGGACAGAGCCATAAAGTGAGACTGAAGCATTTTGTAACAAAGCCAGCTCCTCCAAAATATCTGTTACAGAGCTAGTTTAATTTAAGAAACTGTAATTAGCTGTCTTTTTCATCATTCTGGTGCAAATGGAAATTTTTGAAAATTAAGTATAAAATGCAGAATATTTGTAGTGGAACGTAGACTACAGACAGATCCGGATCTGGATCATAACATGTGCAAATCCGATCAATTTTCCTGTTAGTATTCAGAAACTTATTAGAATTCAACTTGATTTTATGACTTATTCCAGATGGAGTGCTTTTTATCCAGCAGTGTTTGTAAGTAGTTTATTTCAGGTATATCATCATGTAAATCAAACTGCAGGCAGTAATTTTGTCTTACACTGGCAAAAAGACAACAGAAATATTGAAGTAATTGGATCTGAATAGCAGGTTGTAACCTTTACGTGTAATTGTATAAATATTTATAATAATACTGTATGCACACATCTATACATACTGAGATGAATTGTGACATACGGCTTCTGACCTTGCCCCTCCAGACTGAGGTTTTCCAAAATCATTTGGTCAATTAGGGCCTGTGTCAGTGAAAGGAAGGAGACTCTCTTACAGGGTATGAGTTCACCCTTCTTTGTCCCAAAGCTCCAGCTCTCAAAGGCCAGCCCAGATGTAGCTTGGAGATAGCTCAAGGTTTGGATGTTATTAGATCTTTTGCTTTGAAGATGCCTTTGACACCACCGCTAGGTAGGATACACACAGCACAGTCTCCCTTCTGTGTATCTGTGCTTGGCCAACCCGTGACTGAATGCAGGTTTTTATACACTCTGGTCAGGAAGTGACCTTCTGACAGACTCACAGACTCTCAGAGGGACCTAACCCTTTCAGTTGCTTTTCCTCATGCCAGTGAGCTAGTGCCAACATTTGCAAATGTTCTTGCTGTTTTGTAATTATTCCCTGGCTGTTTTGCTGCATTTTGTCTGTCTGGCATAGCTTCACACCTTCTTTAAATACAAGAAACCAAACAAAAGCTATGTGATGTAGCACTTCATAATTTCCCTTTCGCCTTCTCACTGGGCTGCCTTCCCAGGTGGCTTTTTGCTCTCATGGACAGACAGGATGAAGATGGGATGATTTTTTTGAAAGGATTTGGATGCACGGGGGTGGTGTGGGGCGGTCTTCTCATACTCTGCCAGGCCCTTGGCTGTATACCTGCATATCCTATGGATCTTCGTAGTGCTGTCTTATCAACTCAGCTCATGAATAGGTGGTGGTGTAGAAATTTGGCCCTCCATTAAAAAGGGGTTGGGGGGAAAGTCCTGCTCCCTCACCACAGCTTTTTTTTTTCTGTAGTGATTATATTTTATTAAACTTTATTTGAGGTGGAGGAGGCAAAAAAAAAAGCTGTCAACATTAAACCCCAGGCACTGATTTCCAAACGCACACAAAATGTGGTTTAGAAATTATACATGTATTGAGATGACTTTTTAATTTCTCTCTTGAGACATCTGGGGAGTTCTACCCTGCCAGCTTCATTCTGAATTACAGCTCAGCTGAATGGGTCGTGCCTGAGGGCTGAGAGCTCTGGACGTTCACATGATGGATATGGCTTGGACCTCACCCATTTTCTCTGGCAAAGCTCTTACAAGAGTAAGACACCGCCTAAATGGAAAGGGTGGTGGCATTAGTCTCCCAGCTGGAGGACAGATTCTGCAGCACTGAGATGTTCACTGCCTCACCAAAGTTTATCCTTGTTCCAGTCCTCCAGTATTCTCTCCAGTTTTAAACTTGGAAAGCATGCGCCTTAACTTGTTAGGGTTAAATCAATGTGTAACAGATGTCTTTGCTGCTGCACGTGAAACCTAGTTAGAGGAATAGTTGTGTGCACAAATACTGAACTAACAGTCCAAGTTATCTAAGACTATATAAAAGCCGTATATTCAATAAATTCACTAAAATACACATGTAAGAATAAGCTCGGAATTCAAATTTTATGTTTAAAATGTCCAGGGCTATTAGAACAGTTTAAAAAAATACATATGGTGGTAATTTGCCATTATCATTGTTTGTCAGAGGGCGTCTCTTCAGGAATTTAAAAAAATATCTAAAAGTTTGCTTTTGATAAAAAGCAATAATGATAATTTCAATTTGCTCACTGAAGATTTTGTAAACGAGACTTAAAAATGTGCCATGTTCATATACATCCATTATCCTGTTAGAGCAGAGAAGTCTAACAAGAAAGCTGATGCAATTCAGTCGCATTCACTAGCCTTACTGCACTCCCGGCAATAATCCTTGTATTTAATGTTCAGTCTTGCACTGTTTTTTCCACTTCCTCTGTAAGTGTCACAGAGGTTAGCCTGGGGTTTTGTTTTAATCATGGTTCTGTTTTGTGAACGCCCTTTTTATATTTCACTTCTTGTGTTAGACCTGCAAGTGTTCATTAGGGCAAAAATGCTCGGCATGTGCATTCCTTAGATGTTGCTGAAAATAATGTGAGTATTGCTTCCTGTTATTGCCATAAAATGTTGAGCTATCTTTGGAAAATCAGTCATTGCATCAATGACATGCATCATATATTAGATGTCAGACCTGCATTTCTTGCTGATGAATCTGCCTTTGAGTAATGTGCACTTGTTTTGGAGGTATACCATGGAAATCTAGCTGTTCCTGTTCTGTGCTAACATGCTGTTTTTTCAGGCTCCAGTTGCTTTGGCAAAGAGTGAAAGCATAGAACTGATGAAGGTAACAGTCTGAAAATGCAAGGTGATGCACCAGGGCTGAGGCAATCCCAAGCACAAATACTGCCGGGGTGGAGAATGTATTGAGACCAGCTCTGAAGAGAAGGACCTGGGGCAGCTGGTTGATGAGCCAGCTGCTTGACATAAGCCAGCAATGTGTACTTGTAGCTCAGAAAGCCAGCCGTGCCCTGGGCTGCGTCAAAACAAGCATGTCAAGGGATGTGGTTGTACCCATCTACTCTGCACTTGTGAGATCCCACCTGGAGATGGGATCCGCTCTGAGGTCCCCAGTACAAGAAGGACATGGATCTGTTGGATTGAGTCCAGAGGAGGGCCATGAGGATGTTTAGAGGATTGTAACACCTCTTATGAAGAGAGGCTGAGGGAGCTGGGGTTGTTCAGCCTGGAGAAGGCTCTGGGTAGACCTTACAGCGGCCTTCCAGTGCCTAAAGGGGGCCTGCAGGAAAGCTGGGGAGGGACTCTGTCAGGGGGTGTAGGGATAGGACAAGGGGAAATAGCTTTAAACTAGAAGAGGGGAGATTTAGATTAGGAGGAAATTCTTTACTCGAAGATGGTAAGGCCTTGGCAGAGATTGCCCAGAGAAGCTGTGGATGCCCCATCCCTGGAAGTGTTTAAGGCCAGGATGGACGGGGCTTTGGGCAACCTGGTCTGGTGAAAAATGGGGTTGGAACTAGTTGATCTTTAAGTTCCCTTCCAACTCAAACCATTCTATGAAATTAAGCTAAATATCCAGAGAACTTGAAGCAAAGTTATTCACAGCTGCCCAAAGCAGAAGAGCACACCTGGTACTGGGATCAGATCACAATTAACACTTCCCTGCAACTCAGAATTAGTTATGCATATTCAGACTTACAGTAGGGCCAGCATATATTCCGGTTAAAGGTCCTTCCAACCCAGAGCATTCTATGTGGAATTCTTCTATGAGCAGTGCATCTTTTCTTGTAGAGTCATGATAGGCAAATTTTGAGTGTTTGCCACGTTTTAAGCAAACCCAATATTGTTATTGACAGGAGTAGCCAGCATTCTTGTGATACATGACTGTATGCTGTGGTATAGTCAAGGAGGTTTCATGAATACATTCCCAAAAATCTGAAGGCTTTTTGCCTTCTTCTTTATCAAAATAATAAGTAACAGTTAATAACATTTCTTGGTCTCATCTTTGATGCATCTATGCTGATGAAAAAGGACTATAATATATATTTTTTTCTCTATGGAGAGGCAAAAAATTATTCAGTCTTTGCATGTACACACTTTTCTGTACACATGCTGGAACAGTTATCATAGCTGTAATTTTTATTTCCATGGTCTTGTACATCACCCCTGTGGCAGTGTGTTATCTCATGAATGGTTAAAACATTTTCTGTAGATGCTACTTGTTCCTCTCTTCGCAGCTGTTTTTTCTGTCACAAGAGTCCTTTTCATTGCCTTGTGTAGAAATGTTTCTCTTCCCAGGCTTATTCACAGCTCTAAAGCCATCATGCTCCATTGTGAGGCTTAGTAGATGCAATTAACATCATCTTCTCTCTCAGCAACATCCTTTTTTGTGCTCTTTTCTTGAACTGTTCATCACTAAATGGTTATGTTAATGTATAATCTGTGGTACGCTGACATCCTGAACATTTGATAATTAGTCCTCCCATCTCAAGGAGAACATAGTAGGACTGGGAAAGTTCTAATAGGTGGCTGATTTTCTGACAGTGATCAAGAAATGGAATGATTTCTGTATGAGGATTCAGCAAACTATTCCTCATCCATACTCTCTGGTCCAGAAAAGAGAACTGATCTGGGTTACACATGCATAAAATTGTGAATGGCACAAACTGTGTAGGGAACTTCTGTCCTTTTTCTGTGCAAGAATTAGTGGCTGTCAAATGAAACTAGCCAGTAGTATGTCCAAAACAAATGCAAAAGATAATTCTTCATAACATGCTGCTCAGTTGTAGAACTGCTCATCGTAGGCCATTGTAGATGCTAAAGATTTACTAGTTTTCCAGAAATTATTGGATTAAATAATGGCGGAAAAATGTCAGTGACCAAATTAAATATGAAGATTCACTTCTGCCTGAGGAAGTGCCAGAGGTGCTAATTCCTGGAAGTAAGCTGAAGCTTGGACTGAGCTGCTCACATCCAACCCTGACATCTGGCAGTCTGTTCCCACTTGCTTGTGCAGTGTTATAATCTGGCACTGAAGGTTTTAATTTCATCTGCTGTGCAAATGCTGGGAAGAAGTTTGTCCTGAAATACCTGTGCAGCCAAGGAAATGGAAGGTATCACCAAAATGAGAAATAGTCCTGATGGTTCAATGACACTAAGAAATGTGGAAACCAAAGAAATAGGGTATCACACAATGGCTGAGGTTGGAAGGGACCTCTGGAGGTCACCTGGAACAACCCTTTTTGGGGGGTTTTGAATATATCCTGGCTTTTGAATATATCCAATATACTCCACAACCTCTCTGGGTAACCTGTGCCAGAGCTCAGTTGTACTTAAAGTAAAATAGTGTTTCTTTATTTTCAGACAGCACCTCATGTGTTCTGTTTGTGCCCATTGCCTCTTGTCCTATCAGTTGGCACCACCACTGAAAAGAGCCTGGCTTCATCTTCTTTGCAGCCTCCCTTCAGGTATTTATGTACATTGGTCCGATCCCCCTGAGCATCCTCTTCTCGAGGCTGACCAGTCTTAGCTCTCTCAGGATTTCCTCATATGTGAGGGGCTCCAGTCCCTTAATCATGTTAGTGACCTTTGACTGGATTCTTTTCAGTAGCTTTATGTATCTCTTGAACTGGGGAGCCCCAAACTGGATGCGGTATTTTAGGTGTAGCTCCACCAGTGCTGAAACCCAAGATACCATTAGCCTTTTTTGTAAGAAGGGCACATTGCTGAGTCATTAATTAAGCCTAAGAGACCTTTTTGATCTGAAATGCCAATAGCATCAATGATAACAACACACTGGGGTAGAAGTGGGTGCAAAATCATATCAGGGCAAAAGATTTTTGCTAGTAGTACAGAAGCTTCCGTCTGTACAGAATATACATATTTCCGCATTAAATATATATTTATATATATAAAAATATATTTCTGCAAGAAATATATTTGCAGTTGAATTCAGAATGAGTGGCTCAGCACTCACAGCCTTTTTCTGATCCTTGCTTCCTGGAGACTCGGTGTTATTTATAGAAAATTTCCAAGATTTCTCCTAGCAAGGCTAATTTCCTGCCTATGCCAGAATAGTAGAGATGGTATATGGTAGCTTTGTAGTTTGTTAATGGTTTCATGCAGACATGTTCTGCTTATTTGCCCCTTCTCCAGAGCTAATGGATGGTTAAAGACAACAGTCAGCTGAACAGATGTGATTCTATCTATTCTAATTAGAGCTATTTCCCTTCAACAATTTTATGGATCTTGGACATAATCTTTAGCAGTTGTAGCAGTGGTACAGGCAGCCTCATGGGAGAGTTTTTATGCCTGTCCAGGAGACAGATCCTAGAGGGTCCAATGTCTCAGGTAGTGATGGGCAGGCAACATCTCTGACTGCAGATAGAATTTAAAATATTTCTTTTTCCTGTTCTCCTTTCCCTGCACATGCATTATTCAACTGTATATCACAATCTCTACCTATATTTTGTTAACTCACTGAATTCTTCATTCTCAACCCAGAAAGATGTGTATCAAAGTCATTAAACAAAACATAATTAAGCAAATATTACTATTACTCCAAAGCAAAATGGAAGTAGCTAGCAGCTTGGTGACATGGCAGTGAACACCACAGTCTGGAAAAGTAGGGAAAAATAATTAAACTACATAAATATGCAGGAGTTTGCAGTAACTTAATGTGTTCTTTGTCTACTGTACAAACGAAAAAGTGTACATATCCAGACTCCTACTAGTGATCGAACATAATCTGATTATCTCATTTTTCAGCAAATATACTTTGAAAAATGTGGGAATCATGGCTGCTCTGTGTAGGGTAGACTGATTGATGTGATTCAGTCAATGCCAAAATTCAGCAGCTACTTAATATGAAATGGTCCACCTCTCACCCAGACACACACATTTTTTTCCATGCAGATGTAACAGCCATCAGTAACAAGTTACGGCATTATAAAAAATGAACTTAGATGAAATTGGTGATGCAAAAGCAAGTTGAAACACATTCAAGGCTATGTTGTCTATCACGAAGGTTTTATCTCTTATGCTGCTCTGAAAGATACTTTATATTATTCATGCTCTTGCAGTATTCCTGTAAACCTGCTGTGGTGTTACATTATTTTCGACAAGTTTGTGCTGCCACCTCTGTGCCATATTGCACACCACATGTCAGGATCAACCTTGCAGTGATGATGCTCTGGAATGTAATTGGTTATTAGGAGATGAAGCTGAGATGTTTGGGCCACCCTGTATCTGAAAGGAGAGGCTAGAAACAGCTCTGTCTTCTAAGTTGAAGCAGGAAACGAGCAACACTGGAACACAATCAGTGCTTCCCCAAGGCTCAATCTTGGGTGCAGTAGTGTTCAATAATTTTATCAGTGATCTGGCTGATGATACTAAACAGGGAGGTGCTATTGATTCTCTTGAGGGATGAGAGGCTTTGCAGAGGGATCTAAATAAATGCGAGCATTGAGCCATCAGCAATGGTGTGAAATTTAACAAGAACAAAGGCCAGATTATGCACTTGGTATTCTCTTCCTAGAGAGGTCATTGATGCCCCATGCCTGTCAGTGTTTGAGAGAGTTGAAAAGTTTGGGTCAGCCCCAAAGTATTCTGACAGTTGGACTCGATGATCTTTGTAGGTCCCTTCCAACTGAAACTATTCTATTCTGTTCTATTCTGTATCTAAGCAGTGTGAGATTACTGCTAGTGGCTGAAAATGGCAGACACGTGACAGGTTGTACTGGTGCTGAGCAGTTCAAGTTGGAGTGGGTCTAATGGCAAAAATGCGATGATAATGCTGAAACTGATAGAGAAGTCAAGCAACAGTATCAAAACATCGGTAGTTCAGCAGGGAGAGGTCCTGGTTGTTAGCGAATGGATAGGTAGCCAACGTGGAGAAGAGCTGGTAGCCACTGCAGAGAACTCATACAGTTGGGTTATTTAGCTAGATTTGTATGCACGAAGCGTGGTACTGCCAGCTGCAGCATGTTTGATTTCAAAGGATGGTGCAATGACATGCTGGAAGGAAAGGCTATCCTCTTCTCCTCATCAGCAGACTTCAAGTGCAGCTCTGGACTTAGAGATGAGGTTTTAATACCAGAGTCTCTGTCTAAGCTCTCTAATCTCTATTCCCTGCCAAAACCAAACTCAACACAGAAATCTGTTCAGACAGATGGAGGCAGACTGTCGTTTTATACGGTTTTATACTGTTGATATTCTGAGCGTTATCCTTTGACCTGCCTACAAACAGCTCGCTTTATCTTTCCCCTTCTTAAATTTCCCTGCCCCAAATTCAGTTTTGTGTGACAACACTGAAACCACGAAGTGATTCTAATCCCCTCCCTCCAGCTTTTGCTTAGGGTCTCAAGCATCTGACACATTTGAAATCTTTCTTTAAAGAAGTATGCCTTCTCTGCTTCCTCAGCTCTGCTAGTGCTGCTCCCACAGGGGAGTTCAGCTGGCAAAATAAGAATTTGCATCACCCGTTGACATGTGTTAACTCCTTTCTGACTTCACAGAGGATGGCCATGACCTTCCAGATGCTGAAGAACTGGGCCCACAAGTGGGAAATCGATAGGCTGTAAGAACTGTGCTATATATCCACTGACTCCAAGGTGCCTGAAGGGCTTACTTGGCATAGAGGGCTGGCTTCTCTTAGGCAGGTATTTTTAGGACTATTGGAGAAGTGTAGCTGTGATCGTGTCTCCTCAGGGTAGCTGAGCTTGAATTTGTAGATGTTTGTCAAATTAACTACTTCAAGGACTCTGAGCAGAGGAGGAAGATTCCACCTTGATGCGTGACAGTTTCAGAGTTATGGGATTATTGGCTGGGCTGCCCTCTTCAAGCTGCATGGGTGGATGTGCACCTCACTGAAATCTTTGCCAACTGTTCGGGAGGCAGTGCTGTTGTTAGTGCTCCCTAATGGCTGGAGACTTGAGATACAGGTAGCTGCAGCAGTACCCAGAGGCGTGGTTCTCTTCCAAGCAGCAGTGGTAGCAAACGTGTCCGCTTAAAGAAAAGTTTGTCTGCATTACATACAGTTTAAAACATTGGATATCTTTATTGGAGGATTGTCACATCCTTACATGAGGACCCACATGTGTCAGAAGCAGAGATAAGGGACTAGATTTCAAAGATAATCCCAAATAAGAAAATGAGTAATGCCATGAATAACTGAGCAAAGAGAGGACTTACTCTGTATCAAACAACCAAGAGTTGGGCACGCAGCCCTGAGTCTGACCACTTGCATTTCTTTTAGTGGTGCTTGCCTCTCAACCCAGTGCCAGAAGGTGGGCCTGACTTCAGGCCTGACTTCATGCCGCACTGGCATTCTATTCAAGTACCAAAATGGCAAGGAGTTGGCTCCACTTTGCTTTTGGGCCTGGTCGTGAATTCCTCAATATAACTGACAATATTTCTGAGATCATGCATCACTCTGTGGACACTGGGATGATCCTGGGATTTTCACTCCTTTGTCACTATAAGCTCCTCTCTGAGGAGGTGACGGCTGCTGCTAGAGGAATGCCTCCAAGCATGGAATCCACACAGACGTGTGATTTGCAAGCATCTGTGTCAGCTTTCTGCTTTCAGGTCAAAAATGGTAACTCCTGAGTGTCATGTTCTGTAGTTACTAGGGCAATGTTACCAGAGTTATTTGTGTCTGCCTTCCTGGAAATCAAATCAATATGTTGCAACATTACTAATGGCAAAGAGTCACAGTCAGTGAAAATTTCTTGGAGCCTAGCTTAGATGGACAGGTTTTCTTCTGAACACCAAAGTACATCTTGTGTTTCTCACAAAACATCCTTTGCTGGTTTTGGTCAATAGAACCTATTGCCAGTATATTTTAAAGTTCCTTCAGTTCCCAAAGTCATAATTTATTGTCACAGTATCAATTGCTTCTTATTTCCTGAATAACACTGATTTTTTTTTTTTTTTTTTTTTCTGAATTCCATTAAAAATATAGCTATCCACTGCAGGGCTCCATTGGTCAGCATCAGTTTGCTTCATTCTCTTATTAACAAATCATTCTCTAAAACAGATGAAGTATCTGTCACCTGTCTTATCTGATTGAGGGAAGCTAATGGCTGCACTTCAGGATCAGAGTTTTGCTAACATGTATGTAGACGATTAAGTCATCTAAATGATTTCCAGTTTTCTCAGATACCCACAGAGCTTGGAGCCTGTGGATATTTAACTTGAACATCAGTGTCGTTGTGAAGGGACTGTCTAGGTTGGTAGATAATGCTCAATTTGTAACTAACTGGGTTGTATTTTGCACAAGAACATCTAGCTGGAGCCTCTTCAGCAGGGAAATAGTGGTTCTCAGCACCTCAGATTGATATGATAAATATAACCTCAACTTTATTTATTTATTTTGGAAGAGACTATTTTAAAGCATCGAACTCCATGCTGTGAATGAGACAATGAATCTCACCACTGGGGTTTTACCTGGTTAGCAAAGGCCAGTGGTTGCTGCTCTTTGATGCATCACTGCAATGGGAGCACAGCAATCACTTCTCCTGTGCGACAAAGAGACACCTGCATGTGCAACAAAGAGAAGGCCAGGACTGAGGAATGTCTGTGGGCTGAGGATTCTGGATCTTTTTGTTGGCCACTGAGTTTGCCAGACTGTTTCATGTGAATAGACCTGGTTTCTGGGCAGGTCACTTGGCTGTTCAGTTATGGTGGTATTTTTTTAATGTAAGGTATTTTTTAATGTAAGGTATTTACATAGTTGTAGCTGTGAAAGTCCATGAAACTTTTCCACTGTGTAGTTTCTTAACTGCAAATGACATAACAAGAGATGTCTCCCCTTTTGGGACCAACACCTTAACTGCACACGCTGTTTTCTCAGTCAATATGTGAGCTTCTTGTTCTTCAGCTGTTCACTGCGAGAGCTTTAGGTGCTTTTGTGGCTGTTCCATGTACTATGTTGGCTCAGTCCATCTCTTGAGCTCATGCCCTTCCTATTCCCTTCTTTACTGGCCAGATTCAAGAACACTTTAATTGTTTTGCAGTTGGTCAGTCACTGAATTGTAGGCAAACTCCTTGGCTTTGTCATGGATATGCAAAAACACAGGCAAAGGACAGTTTCCAAGTGCCATTTTTGGTGGGAGAAGACTATGTAGCTGTAGGAGTGTGAGCTGTGTGGTGCTACTGGCCTTCAGGGCCAGAGAATTGGTCCTGGCCTTTTTTAGTACCTAATGTCTGCACAGGCCATTTGTTCAAAGTTCACTGTTTCTTTAACCACAGATCTCTGTAGCGATGTCTTCTGGCTCTGAATGTAGGCAGAAATATAAATACCATCTCCTCAGGACTGGCAGGATTCTTTATGGATTTCACAAATGTCAGTTACTAATGCCAACTGGAGAGTTCTTAGCCTTCAGGGTACAAATTGCACCTGGAGCTGAGCCCCTCAGACTATCGTGATTTTTTTTTCTTTCTATTTTTGAAATAGAAATGTCTGTATTTTAGCATTTCAGAGTTATGTGCAAATGGATCTTTGCTTGATGGCATTGACCTTTGATTAAAAATAGTAGCAGTTTCATTTAGGAAACTATCCAAGGGCCTGCTGCAGAACCTTTGTATATTTGGGGAAGCAGCCACACCTTGGACTGGGGTTGTTGGCATTCACCCAGTCCCTGGAAGTTTGCCATCATGAGCTCAGCTGAGAAATGCACACACCAGTCAAGGTCCTGCCGGTGGTCAAGGCAGCGTGGTGCCTCAGTGAATGCATCTGTGATAGTGTTAGAAGGGGATGCACAATATCTGCCAAGCCTTACACTGGTGTTTGCACTTTGGACGGGCTGGTATCTGTGCCTGGGAAGAAGATCTTGGTTTTACCTTTCTGGTTGAAAGGTGATCGCATGGCTCCAAGAGGGCAATGGTAATTCTCATTTCCAGCAGTATAGTATCCTGGGAGATGCTTTGTTAGTGGTGAACACTGAATGTTAGGTTCCGTGATATCCAGAAAGCTGTGTTCCTGCTGTTGTTCATCCTGTATGTATACATCAGTTGTTCCCATCAGAAATAGAACCACAATGGCTCAGGTGAGCTTGCCAGCCACAGCAGTATCACATACCTGAATAGGCAGCTCAGGTGTCCTGCTTAACCTGAAGTAAAAACTGGGGTCTGTGGGGCAGTCCTCATGATACTTCTGTAGCAAAAGCCAGACCAACAAACTAGGGAGAAAACATTATCAGAGGTTCTCTGACAGGAGCACAAGAAGCAACTGCAGTGGATGTGGAGGCATCGAGACCAGCACACACGAATGCCATTGTAAGGAGTGCTACACAAGGGTTGGAGCCATCCTTGAGGCACCTGTTACTGGAATAAAAATAGGCAAATGGTGCATTCAGTGCATAATTTGTACTAAGGAGGTGTGTAGGTGAGGAGATCTACGATCCCAGAATGGATACTGAGACATTCAAGTGCAGCGTGGATGTGATGGAGTAGATATGCTTTGTGCTGCCTGGCTGCAGAAGGGAAACTGCTCCCCAGGGAAGATGATTTTGTCCACGTAAATGTGACCTGAGGTAACTGTAATGCAGTTTTTGGTACCCAACCACACACAGCTTAAATATGCATTGCTAATTAGTTAAAGACGTTTTATTAAAAGCAATGTGTAAAGAATGGCTATTTTAAACCAGGTTTCTACAAAATGTTGCTTTTTAACTCTGATCAACATCCAGTGGTTTCAAACCAAAAAAGTTTGTATATGCATACATTGTTATATACTCACTCAGGTATGAGGTACTAGCCTAGCAGGCCAACTCACATACAGCTGTCACCATTCTACTGCTAATGGGAACACATCATGTGTATGTACAGGATGAACAGCGGGAACACACATATATCTATCTATCTATCTATCTATATAAAAGTGTATTTGTACACACACACAATAACAACAAGAAGTACCAGTGCAGTTTGATCTGCAGGAGGTTGTTTTTTGGTTTTGGTTTTCTGTTTTTAATTCTAGCAATAAACCATATGTTTCTGTGGTATGGATATACTTCATACCTTTTAGGTAAAAATCTACATTGACAAACCCAATAAACCAGGTCTACCTTAGCAGCAATTATGTGGTAATTAGTCCCTTTTTTGGGAACAATTAGAGCTCCTCCTAGTGCCTTTGGAGTAATACTGTAGGAGGAGCTGTACTGATTACACTCAAAATATCTTGCAATTTTCACAGAAATAAAAAGTAATTAGAAGCTTGCCTTAGTGCTCTCATTATCTAAGCTGAGAACTGTTTCAGGGCTAGGATTTTAATTGGAAAATGATTGGAAAGCTTTCCCGTAAGAACCATTCCTTTTTTCTTTGTATCTCTACACCTTTAAAAGATGATTGTAAAAACAGATTTTAGAATGCTTGTTCTTTATGATGCCACTGTTGGGGAAAGCAATTACTCCTTTGCTTTATTATTGTCAGACAACTAAGAGGGCTACAAAAGCCTTTATATTTTCATGGTGAGACTGTTTAAAATTACACATCAGCATGGGTAATTATTTTCAGTTCATCTTATATTTTCAAAACAAATGTACACTATAAAGGATACTAGCCAATTATTTTTAATTAGAATCTAATCTTGTATGACAGTAAATTATAATGAAAGGTAATTCTTCTAACTCACTTTATTTTATAGTAGCTTTCTTCCGAGACTTTGAATTGTGTTTTAAAGCAAAATTTTACTATACTGAAGACTTACAAATGGTATGTAAGTAAAACTTTAAAATAGCATAACACTGAGATTTTCCACAATTTTGTAAACATAATTATATTGAAGTTTTAAGTGATACAGTCAAAGCACAATGTCAAGGTCAGTTTGGAAAGTTCTACTTTTTCCTTCTGAAGGTAGGGGACAGGTAATTAATGACTTTGGTCATGTTAAATTTAAGCTGCTACCAAGAGGCAGCAGCAATTGCTTATGGTTTGATGCAAAATCACATTTAGGTGAAGTAGCATGTGGACTTCAATCAGGTGAAAATCTTGGCATTTGTCAGCTGAAATGTTCTGGGGCTTGCTCAAAAAATCTGGCGTGCCACTGGGGACTTTGACTGACAGTGTGGTAGAACTATTCAGCTTTAGGAAACCAAGATGGTTTGGCAATTCAGATTAGCTGAAAGAAGAAAAATATTTGGAAAGATTTAGCTTCTCAGGAGTATTGACTGGTTTTGTCTCCTTGTAGGTGCAAATTGAGAATATCTAGATAGCTGAGTGTAATTGCTCAGGTATTTTCACCATGACTTCATCATCTCAGTCCACACTTTTCTACTTTCCTGTAATCTTGTGAGAGCAGTTTTGAAAAGCATGTAATTATTCATCCTTGAGAGAACAGAGGATGCAGGGCTCGTGATGAGTTAGTGGACTCATTAGGACAGTAACAAATTATACTAATGAGTGGGGTACCTGCTGTCAAGTGTGATGCAGCACCTGGTGCTGGAGGCATGTTGAGCATGGGATGAAGTTTGACTTTAATTGTTTTTCAGCTTGTTATAAAGTTAGCATCAGAGATGACTTGGATGGTTTGCACATTGAAAGGATTGTGCTTATGGCACTAAGGACAGCAAATTGTTTTCAGAGCCTGTTATTCTTCTTGCTGCTGAAGAAGTATTGCCAGTATCTTGGACCACTTTAGGTTAGTATAATAAAATATTGCTTAGCTAAGGAGGTAAAGAAACTCTAAGTCTTGTAACCTTCGAGTGCTGTCTCCTTTTCTCCCCTTAGCAGTCATTGGTAAGCCTTTGGTAAGCCTTCCTAGCCTTTGGAAGGAGCCCAAAATTGACCTGGATTATGCAATCCCGGACCAAATTTAGCAAGAAGAGAAAGCATCTGCTTTGTAAGTTACTGCAGAGATGGCATATTAAAAGTGCAAGTCTCCAAGATGTGTCTGTTTGATTGATGGTAGTGTTCATGGACATGTTTGTCCAAGCAGAATTACTTTACTTGCCAAACTCCTCTGGTAATGAAACAACAGATTTATCATGGAGAGAAGAGTGTAATAGGCAAGTGGTTTTGTTTCTTAAGGTGATTTCACCAGGACATTGAAGAATATTTAAGAGAAAGAAAATATACTTCTTAATGCTTTAATTTAGAGTATTTTCAGATGATCATTTGTAATTACTCTTTTTTGAGGAAGAGTAAGAGGTTTTCAGTTTTGGAAGCAGTTCTGCATTTTCATTTTTTATTTATTTTATTTTTTAAGAAAAAAACTGAAAGCAAAAGTCCTTCTGATTTTGCAAAGTGAGTTGTTACAAGAATTGACATACGAATTATACTGCAGAACGGGTTGAACACTGAATACAGATAGCTGGCAACTCCCACTCAGGCATGCTTTGAAGTTGTGTGTGGGCCCTTTTGCTGTTTGGAGGGTTGAAAGAAGACTAAATCTGCAGCCTTTCAGTTCAGATTCTGATTCAGTACTGGGCATTGCAGGATATATTGTCAGCTTCCTTCCTCCATTAATGGGAGTTTGCAATGGATGCTCCTCAGTCTTATTTGATCAGAAGTGGACCAGTTGAGTCCTGGTACAAACCTACACAACTTGTACCAACACAAAACTCAGGTAACTCCAGGTGTTAATTTTTATCTGTGTTTCCTTAAATGAGTTTTTCCTTTGCTGGTTGTGCAATTACTTACCAGCCAAGCATTATTTGTCCTGCTGGGCTGAAAAGAGGATTTTAATATGATGCAGAGCACAGAAAGTATGCTGCCTAAGCAATAAGCTGATGATAACATCTTCGTCATTAGCAATTGCACCATTTGTGTAGGAGATAACAATTGGTTTGGCTGAGTGAACTGAGATATTTCTGAACTGACTTGGACATAATTTTTGAAAGATGTCTGTTGGCTTGCAATAGTTTTGTCTGAGACAACAATCAATCATAGTTAAAATTACAGCCATATATCTCAAGCATACATTGAAATTCTGGATCTCTTGAATCTGAAGCTGTCACAATTCTAAATAATTTTATAACCTTCCTGTTTGAATTATGGTTCAATGCTGACCACTGTAAAAGCAATCACTTCTAAGTAGAAATAATCACAGTATTCCTATATTTGGGCATCCACTTCATCCACCCTTGTTTGCATTTGCTTAGGACTTTCTGTTTCCTTGGAAGCTCGGGATTTCTGACCGCTGCCTCTTGAAATATTTCTGTATCTGTTGGCAGGTGTGCCTTTCGATTAAGTGAATGGAAATAAATTAGAACAACCTTATGTTGTGATAGACTCCAGTACTTGCAGACACGTTATATCTGCCATGTTTAGAAAGATGATTTATATAAGTATTGATAGGAAAGCAACACTTCCATTTGAGTTTTTTTGCCATCAATTTAAAGTCTGATTCAAGGATATTTGAAGTATGCTGACTAAGTTTTAATTGTATACTATAAAAGATCTCAGACTGTGAAGCTATGACTGCATTAAAAATAGTCAACAAAATATATTTCAATTTTCTTTAGTTTGCCACTTTAACTTCTGAAAAGCTGGTCGCTTTCTCACTGACAAGCTAGGTTTTTAAGCTGTTAAACTTTTAAAAACTTTTTTAAAGTGTTTGTTTTCTTGCATGGCCATTCCTGTAGCTTTAAAATCTTAGTTCGTATCTGTTATTCTTAATTGTCATGTGAATAAAATGAAGTCTCGAGGCTTTCTCAAAGCCAGTATGTGACAATACCATAGTATTGTATAAATATGAAGCGACTGGATTAGCAGAGAATGTTAGTACCAGGAAACTTTCTGGAAGATGAAGTGTTTATTGGCTTGGTCTCCTACTACCAAGCAAAATGTGTTTGGAAAGCATATGGTGCTCCATGTTAAATTACTGAGGGCTGGACTGTTTGTCACAGCAAGCATTGCTCTCTCAGGACCTATGTGCACCTCTTGGCTCACATACTGCAAATTTTTCTTAATCTTCTGTTCAGACAAGTCAACTGTAAAGTTAACCTTTCCATCTGACACTGAGCTTAAAGGAAAACATACTTCTTCGGGGTTAGTAGATACCATGCTTAATCTCCATTGTTCCAAGTAGCTCTGGTAGTGACTAAGCCCGCTTTCCTTCAGAACTGATGCTTAACATCCCCTGCAAAGGTGAGTCTCCAGATGTGGCCACCCTAGCAACAACAGAAAACAAGTTCTTCAATAATAACTAATAATATAAGTAATTTGGGTGGAATTCCTGGGCAGTTTGAGATAAATAAGTAATGAGATTGGATTAAGGATCTGGGTTCTGTTTCGTTGTGTTTTATTTTAGAGATTAACTTTATTTCGTCTCTCTTTGTTTCAATTTTTATTACCTTTTATGTCACGTGTTTTTATGGTATTTATAAAAGTTAGTGATTGATAAACGTTACCAGACAGTGAAAAACAAATGCAGTTCAGTATTCAGTATAATATATTACATGTTTATAAACATATTTCTGTGACTCTAAATTCAGTTAAAAAGACGTTAAAAAGCCAGACAAGTCTCTGGGCACAAAGGAAACGCATCAGAGGATGAGCTGGCCTTATAAACTTGCAAATATGGTTGCATTAGGCTGAGCTAATCAGTGCTGAGGCAAATGAGCACCAGACTCCAAATACTAATAGTAGCTTCTGGCCACAGCCTGTGGTTGAGCTACAGGGGGAAATCTCATTATTTGGGGTTGGCAGCCTGGGACCTGTGGCTGCCAAGGCTGAAAAAGGAGAAACAACTACTAAAAATGGGAATCTGAGAAAGAATTTAGAAATAAACAAACAAAAATCAAACCCAAACAAGCCCTACTGGATGAGGGAACGGACTTTTGGAATAACACTTGTGCGTGGCTTAAGGCTAAGAACAGAAGGTTCCCCTTGTGTTTATACTAAGTATTTGCCAAAAGCCTGAGTAAAAGGAGTAGATTTTGTTCAAAGAGCATGTCAGCCACTTGCTCATACTTAAACAAAAGAGGTCAAGGAGAAATTGATACAGCATAGTGAGGTGGGGAGGGGGCAATGCCAAGTAGTATTTTGGGGGTGATGTTGCTACAATATATTTCACAGTGACATTAACACATCTTTCACCACTGATTTGTCTTGAGCAGCATAAGCAACCCTGAATGACAGCTTAGTCCATTTTTCTTGTTGCACTGATTGAATTCCTTAATATAATTTCAAAAAGAGGTTGAGGTTAAGAAAGCCACAGGCAACCATTTGAGGACTTGCTATCTGCCCTGATACAGTATTTTCTCAGGCACTTAAACAAACAAAAAAAAGTAAAAAAAATAGTGTTTATAAAAAAACAATCCTGGATACAAATGCTGTCACCATATTGTGTACATCATTGATCCTTGGTTGGTAAGTAAGGTTACTGTTGCACAGTAGTTTTGGTGGTGTTGTACTTGGGAAGACCAAAGTCTATAGGGAAAGGCAATGTGTATAGGGAGAAATTTTATCTCTATTGTATTAATGTATTATTTGTTTTATCTTTATTTTAACCAATTAATAGAAAATTGAGATTGAGCCCAATTTTCTGACTGTACCACCAGGCAGCATACTTTATCCTGTTTCAAAGTAGGACCATTTTGAATCTTGTGGGGTTTAGCTCACCCAAGCCTCCAGAGCCCTCCATAAGTCAAATACATAATTATCCCCCAAATCCTGCTCTTTGCTAAGCTTGTGTCGTGGTCAGTTCAGTGATTTTCTGTATAGAGTCCCTGAAGCTGGCTGTTTGGTGGAAGAGGAATAAGCTCCTGTTACGAACATCTTAGTTCCTTCCTCAAGGTCTGCACGAGCAAAGGCTTTGCCTATTTATAGGATAGTCCTACATGTTCAGGGAGTGGTCTGTAGTTCTTGTGTTAAAGGATTTGGTGCATAAGTTCTGCATTTGACTTATCCTCCACCTTTATGATTTTGTAAGCCTGGCTCATGTGCCTCCTCAGCGTTTTTGGTTCTTCTTGCAAAGCAGCTGATCTCTCTTTCATCACTTTAGTTGCCCTTTTGTGTTATTTCCTTAACTCTGCTATTTCCTTCCTGAGATGTGGGGAATAGGGCTGCAAATGAGTCTTGAGATGAGGGCTTAGCAAGAGCAAGGATTTGCACAGAGACAGAACAGTGCCCTCTCTTGCTTCACTGCCCTTTTAAGTGGAAAAGATAAACTTCATCATCAGCTGTTCAGTGCTGTGAGGTGCAACCCCCTGTCCCAGCCATTTTCCTGGTGCTTTTTCCAGATCTTGAGGTCATGTATTGATGGTACTTCCCAGAAGTGCCCTGGGGACAGTTCTGACACCTGCAGGTAAATTCTTGCTCCTTTAAGATAGCTGCAAATAGATTTTACTCCTCCCGATAACTGGAAGCTGACTGCCCTTCCCCACGGTGTGGTTAGTGGCCAGGATGATCTCCCCATGTGTCTGTGGTGCCCACCAAGCTGAAGTCTCATTCCCTGTTCTCAGCAGGACAGGGGGAGAAAACCTGATGAAAAAACCTTGTGGGTTGAGATTGCTCACCAATTACCCTCATGGGCAAAACAGATTCTGTTTGGGAAAGATTAAATCAAGTTATTGACCATGAGTAACAGAGCAGAATAGTGAAAAATAAAAGTGAACTAAAATCACCTTCCCCTCACCCTGCTTCTTCCCAGGCTCAGTTTCAATCTCAGTTCTTCCACTTCCTCTCCCTGAGCCGTGCAGGGGAATGAGAAATGGGAGCTGTGGTCAGCCCCTAACACTTTGTCTCCACCACTTCTTCTTGGTCCCTCCCATGGGATGCCATCCTTCCCAAACTGATCCTGAGGGGGCTGCCCACAGGCAGCAGCTCTTCAAGAACCGCTCCCACACGGCTCTGTACCATGGGGTCCATCCCCCAGAAGCAAACTGCTCCAGCACAGGTCCCCCACGGGCGGCAGCTCCCTCCACACCTCCTGCTCCTGCGTGGGCTGCACTCCATGGGCTGCAGCCTCCTTCAGACCACATCCACCTGTTTGCAATAGCTCTTGCCCACAGAGGGGATGCTCACACTGCTGGGTAGGGAGGGAAATTTCCCATTGCTAGCAACGAAGATTTGGCTGTACATCAGCTCCCACCATTTATTTTGATTTCCACATTTTCTTTCATGAAATGTTCTATTCCTTTGCATCACAGGCTGTTTACCACATTAGCAATTCACTTTAATACCAATTTCTTTCGAAACTGTCAGATTTTGAGAAGTAAGTGGTAGGAGTAAAACAGTTTACGTGACCAGAAAATGAAACCTACCCAGTCATTTCTGCAAGACTTTTGTTCAAATTTACTCACAAAGAGCTATGGATATTTTATTTAGAAGAGAATCTTTTTCCCAGAGCCATATTACTGCGAAGCTAGGCTGTACTTCTCAGTGGGGCTGATAAGGAGTCCCTGAGACTCCTTGTCCCACATGGTCCTTGGTGTTCCTTCTCCCCCATTCCCTGCCATGGCCCAGCTCTGTTTGTGTCAGAGGCATATAGTCAAATGCTCCTTTATGGAGGCAGATGCTGAGAATGGTCCTTTCTGACTTGGGAAACAATCTGAGGTATCAGTTGTGGGGAAGCACGTGCTGCTTTTTCTAACAAGTGGTTATCTGAAAGCGTAGTAACCATTTCATCGTGGGTATTGCTGTGGTGGTTTTACTCGGGTGGGCGGCCGAGCTCCACCACAACCGCTCTCTCACTCCCCCTCCTCAAAGAGGAACAGGGAGAAAATACGGGGAAAGGGGCTCAAGGGTTGAGATAAGGACAAGGGCATCACACAGTAATTATTGTGATGGGTAAAAAAGACTCAGCATAGGGAGACAGTAAGATTTATTGCCTATTACTAACGAGCTAGAGAAGTGAGAAACAAGGGAAAGAAACCAAAAGCACCTCCCCTCCCCATCCACCCTCTTCCACCTCCTCCCCCTGAGCAGTGCAGGGGAATGGGGGCTATGGTCAGTCTATAGCACTTCTCTGCCGCTCCTTCTCGGTCACTCTCGTCCCCTGTGCTGTGGGGTCCCTCCCACGGGATGCAGTCCTTGCTGAACTGATCCGGTGTGGGCTTCCCACAGGCAGCAGCTCTTCAAGAACTGCTCCAGATATGGGTCCGTACCACGGGGTCCATCCCTCGGGAGCAAACTGCTCCAACCTGGGTCCCCCACGGGCAGCAGCTCCTGCCAGGTCACCTGCTCCTGCGTGGTCTCCTCTCCACAGGCTGCAGGTCCGGCCCGGAATCTGCTCCGGCAGGGGTCTTCCACAGGCCGCAGTCTCCGTCGGTGCAGGGCCACCTGCTCCACCATGGTCTCCTCCACGGGCTGCAGCGTGGAACCCTGCTCCACCGTGGCACTCCATGGGCTGCAGGGGGACATCCTGCTTCACCATGGTCCTCACCACAGGCCGCAGGGGACTTCTGCTCTGGCTCCTGGAGCACCTCTCCCCCTCCTTCTTCACTGACCTTGGTGCCTGCAAGGCTGTTCCTCACTCCTCTCACTCTCCCAGCTGCTGTGTGGTGCAGTGTTTTTTTCCCTGTCTTAAATCTGCTCTCACAGAGGCACAAACAACATCACTTACTGGCTCAGCTCTGGTCAGCAGTGGGGCCCTTACCAAACATGGGGCAGCTTCTAGATCCTTCTCACAGAAGCCACCCCTATGGCCTCCTGCTACCAAAACCTTGCCAAGTAAACCCACTAGAATTGCTGCTGTGGAATTACAACCTATGTAAATGTGATAGGAAGTGAGGGCATGAATGCATCTTAAAATGCCTTGTTTTGGTTCAGATTTCTTTTGAGGATGGGCACTTAGAAGCTGCATCTGTGCTAGGCTCCATGTGGTACCTCTGTTGTTCATGTCATTTCAGTTCTAAGTTTCTTGAGTGACTCTACGGTTCTTCTCAGTTTGTCAGGCAACTGCATCTGCAAGGTGAAGTCTGCTTTCTGATTGCTGACTATAAGCGAGGTTGTTGCTCACCATCTCAGCTGCATCCGAAGTGTTGTTGCAGATGCCTTTGAAGAAAGACCCCCATCCTTGATACCCACCTTCTCTCAGGAAAAAATAACAATAATAAAAAAAGCTCCCAAGAATGTTGTCTGGGCCCATCCTTTGCCATCGTTACAGGGATGTACTAAAATATGGGCTGCTGCCAGATACTGCTGTTGGCCCCATTTTGTTCAGCCCCAAGAGGCACACACTTGAGCTGGTGCCAAAGAAGCTACTGGCTACTTGGGATTTTGGAAAGTCAGTCCAGAATTAACTGTAACTTGTGACTTTGGTCTTTAACATTCCTTGGGGAAATAAAGAGCTGAGGCCCCTTTCTCTGGATGGGTGTAGCATCTTGTGCAGCCAATCCAAAGGTCAAGCTGAGGAACTCATGTTGTTCTGTAGTAGAGCTCATACAGATACTGGCTAGCTGATAGATAAAGAGCTACTGTCCACATGAATCTGCACAAATGAACACAAAATAAACCTGTAGTAGCTGACAGTCCAATAAAATTGCAAAAGATGCCCCAGATGTGCACAGACGTTTTACCCAGATGCCTATGCACGCCTGGATAGGGTGGTAGTTCTTTCATGGAGCATGTACACTAGGCTGTACTGGGGGTTAGTAATGACATTAGCTCTCACCAGAACATCTAGCCTTCTTTGCACAGATTTTTCATCTCAATATCAAACCCACCCTTTGCTTTCAAAGGGCCCCTTCAGCAGAAATGCTCATATTAATACAGCAAATGGCAAAATACTGGGTCTCAGAAGATGTACTGCAAAGGAAAAGCATGCAGAGACTCCTGGTAGGAGATGCAGACCATGGTCTGAAGACACCGAGCTGGTACACTGCATGTGTCACAACAAATGCCTCCACGGGACATTTACCTGTAGTGAATAATCTACTGGCTCCTGTGAGACCTTGTTGGGATGCCCTCGTCAGTAGTCTTTCCTGTGTTTCCAGGATTCTGGGCTGTGAGCTATTTGTGCTGTTGTTGCCTCTCTATTTCTCTGGGCTCCCAATACTCGGAAGATGAGGCAATTAGAAAGCACAGTGTACTATTCTGGGGCGAAATGGGCAATCCATGTCTAGTGTGGCATTTTTTAGAGGAAAAAATATTTGAGAAGTTTTTTTTTCCCTGGTATTTTCTCCCTTGAAAAAAAATACATTGGAAATAGAGGAAGGAACATGGCTTTTCTTTCATACATGTTTTTTTGTTTTTATGTAGGTCACTGCTCATAGACTGTGCACATTAATCAAGAGCCTGTTTTTCTTCCTAAGGCATTTTTGTAGCTATGTGATGTGAGCAGTAGCTGTGTCTGTCATCCCTGCGCAGAAGGTGGAAACACCTACAAGGCACAAGGAAGCTTTTGGATGCGTGGTAGGTATTGGGTCTACAGCCTGAGGCTGACAAGGACTAGTTGTCACTAGTAACTCCCTACAAGAAGCTAAGCAAGACTGAGAAAAGGTAGCATGTGAACTGTAAGTTCAGCAAAGTGCTTGCTCCAAATAGCTGGAGAGAGCGCAAACAAGACAGATGGTGTTCCTCTGTGAAATCTCCTTGTTTGAGATGTTTTGCGATGATGATAAACCACCCTCAAAAGTAGAGAGTTAGAAATCATCTTCCCTAAAAGAGATTGAACAACAGCAGGTCTTCCTACAAGAAAGAGTTCTATGATTTGAAATAGATTCCTCAGCTTCTCTGCAAGAGCCAGATCTGTCTGTCTTCTGAACACAGTGTAAAGCCTGCTTCAGGAGGTTAGGAAGAGCATTTATGTGATGTGAAGATGCTTTAGTTTGTATTCAGTGGGTAGATTTCTCTGATTACCAGATACTTGTTACTGGGGAGTCTTTGCTTAAGTATTGGGCGGACAGAAGGATCATCCTACTGACCTCAGTGTAAATGTAATGCTTTGTATGTTCAAGCGCTAAATGTTTTAGAACATTTACTAAGGAAGAGAGAGGAAGAGGAGTGCAGATGGGGAGGACTGGTATCAAGAAAAGATCTAAGAACCAGTATTGCCTTTTCTTTAAGAAACTCTCACAACTCCTCAGTTCGTAACAGGTTTTTGATACCCACCAGGGGAGATACACTGGGCTTCAGAAGCATTTCTTCTGCATCACACAGAATTCTGATCAGCATTTGTGCAACTGTAAGCTGTTAATTGCTATCTCCTTTCACTCTCTTTCAGTCCTCATGATAATTTTAGCAACTGCACAGGAATGCTCTATTTTGCACAAGCATGCAGCATCCCTTGTTCCCAGCCCACCAGCCACAGCAGCTGTGCTGAATGAGTTGAAGGATAAACGATAATGTGTGAAACGTGTCTCCTTTAAGGTAAAGGATATAGAATATAGTTATAGGGTGTCCCTTTTACCTTCAATTCCAAACTTTTAAGTAGGTCCCAAGTCTGTTGGCTACCTGCCCGTGGGTCCTATTTTGAGCTGTCTCATTCCAGGCTCTGGGAAGAGATGGGAACTCCAAACTAAGCTGCTATGCTAGCAGCCAGCCAGCACAGGTAGTTTGAAGGCTGTCATCTGTGGTGGTAGAGGTTCAAGGCGACAAATCTTAATGCTGATTCCCGACAATAAAAATGTTGCATCTGAATTTAGCATTCTTTTTTACTCTTCTATTTAAAAGAACTGTTTTAAAAGGTGAAGTGAAGCACACATGGGAAAGATTTAGGTGCATCTTGTTGGACACGGTGGAATGATATTCAATGCATGTCTTATCACAGTTTTTTCAGTAAAGTCATTAATTCCTACATGTCATCCTGAGCTAGAAATATAAGTAGTGGGGAAAAATGTGTGTACATGAAGAAGTGCATCCATGTGTATTGAATGAAAGCTATGTCATTGCCCACACTTAAGGCCAGAAAAATAAATAAGGAGCTGTAAAATAGATCTTCCAATATGAAATATAGGAAGTGTGGTCTCTTCCTCATCTGTGAAGGTGATTGATGATGTTGCATAAATGCTTACATGTGGGAATGAGAAATGAAAAACCTCAGTAATTAGTGGAGAAAAATGTGTATATGTGAATAAATACATCCATGTGTATTGAATGAAAGCTGTGTCACTGCCCACAATTAAAGTTTGAAAAATAAGTAAGAAGCTGCAAAATAAATCTTCTAATATGAAACATAAGAAGTGTGGGCTCTTCAGCTGTGAAGGTGATTGATGATGTTGCATAAATGCTTACATGTGAAAATGAGAAGTGACAAACCTCAGTGTTTTAGAGAAAAGCAGAATAGTTTCAAGGTGAAGTTTCCACGAAGCTGTGATTTGGAAGGTGGGGATTTCCACACGAGGTAAATTTGATGATATGCCCAGCGCCACATCCAGCCTTACTTCACCTTACACTTCTCTTTCTTCATACACTGCAATATTCAATCAGCTTTTAATGCTTTTTAATTCACTTATATTCTATAAATTTCAGCAACTGGCATAAACTAGGTTAATTTTCTTTTTAAAATCAAAATCTCCATAAGGCATCGACAGATGTTGATATCAAAATAGCAGCTGTAGCACCACATTCTTGTATTAAACTAGGAAACAAAATGTTGTTGTTGAGAGTTAGTAGTATGTTTGTGTCAATATTATTAGACTGAAGGAATATTAACTCATACTGCCAAAACTTCATAACCACTTTTCTCCAGATCTGTATTGCCATTTTCCAAGTGTCAGATGCGATGGATTGCAGCACACACGGTCTATAGCAGTTTCCATGTAAGAAACTCCTTATGAAACGTTTTGTAGAACTTAGCTGATAAAGCTGCTCACTCTTTTGGGTTTGCTTTAGCAGCCTGGGATGCTAGTGGATAATTAGGTTTATATTTGCCCTACGGCTTTTTGTTCAGTTAAGCCAATCCCAAAAGGGACTGACTTCCATTGAGACAGAGAGTATTGCTTAATATCAAAAGCAGTAGTAAATTTAAAAACACTGGTCAGATGAACTTCAGTGATAGGTTTAGACCAATAAATAGGTTCAGACAGTGAGATTGTAACAGCAGGAATGAATGCAGGTCATCCAAGAGAAGCTAATTGGTGCTTTCATTAGCCAACTTCAGTTAAGGAAAGCCAAAATTGTCCTACCACATGCTGCAGCTACAGGAATGTGTGACCACAGGCACCAAAACTGCCTCCGCTTTACTGCCACTTCCTCGTCCCTCAGTCCTGGCAGCTTGGATGCCATCTGAAAGATGTCTGAAAAATGCTATTTTCCACCAATTTGGGGAAATATACAACAATACACTCTCTCTCTTTTTTTTTTTTTTTTTTTTTTGGGTCTTGTTCTTTTTTTTTTTTTCAGGGTCCTGAGCATGCTCCCCGCTCCTGGGGTTGTGTGGCTATGCACCAGACGAAGGCACTGCTGAGTGACCCTGGTGTGGGTGAGCTGTGTGCGGGTGAGCAGTGTGAGGAAGAGCTGTGAGAAGCAGCCCCTTCACACAGCAGCTGTGCTTCAGCTCAGGCCCTGGCCCATTTGTGCCTGCGCTACATTATGGCCATGCCCACGCCTGGCCCCGTACCTGCTCTGTCTGCACCCTGACCACAGACCTGACTCCCTGGCACGACCAGCCTCATTAGTACAAACTTGTCTGGCCATCACTGACTCTTGGCTGCCCTGGCTATCCTCACTGGGCCTGACCCTGACCCTGATCTGCTGACTGGATTTCTCTGGATGACCTTGGACCTGCCTTACTGCTATGGACCTGACAGGCGGGCCTGTGAGCACTGTGGCCCCTCAGCTGGGCCTGGTTACTGTCTCTGGGTCTGCTCTGCTCTTCTTGCTCAAGTACCATGGGACAGCAGCCATGGCAATGATGTTCCTCCATACAGCAGCCAGTTCCTTGCTGCTCCCTGCAACATGAAGCAGGCTTTTACGGCCAAGGAGTGAGTAATTGCAGGGGCAAGTCAACATCTTGAAGACAGCAGTATGGTACAAAGTAGCTGCAAAGCAGCCAAGGATCTATGCTCAGTTAACCTAAAATAATGTTATAAAAGGTCAAGCCTCTTTTCAAAAAGGAGCTGTACTCCCTCTTGCTATATGTGACTTCTGCTCCTGTATTTACTCGCCATAGAAAGGTCTTGCTGTAGACCTTGCCGAGACATTATACGTTGCTGTAACTGTTGTCCCTATGTAAGTGTCCCCATGTAAGAGTAATGCCTTCATTCCTAGTTTCTTTGGTGAATGTCTATTTTATGAAACAGCTTAATACTTTAAAGCAACGTATTCTTTGGTACATTATTGTTTTCAGGGGTATTTTTGAACATTTACAAGCTTTGCTTGAAAATCCAGAGCTTTTTCCTTGCTGGATAGCAGGTACGAGCAAGCCTGTCCCTTTAACTATTTATACATAATAAGTAGAATCCCTTGAACCCATTGTGACTTTTTGGTTGATTTTTTTTAAGGATTCATCCCCAAGATAAATTCATGTTGCAGAACACATCTGGTGTGGCAGTTTGCTGCTGTACCACCACTGCTTATAACAGATGTAGTCCATTATGCTATGAAACTGTTTTACTCTGCTTCATCAAAAACAGACAGTTTGGGGACACAACATTCTTAATGATTGAATAAGAAGGAAATAATAAATGTTTCTTCTGTCACAGGAAAGTTTGAGGACCAGCTGTTACCATCTTCAGGTATGACTTAGTAATATGAAAGAGCTTATATTGCCTGCGTTAAGTTGTTCTGTATCAAACGGCTTTGGTAAGTGCAATAAAATGGAGGGCTGTAAGTCAAAGACTGGTGCAGAGATGCTACTGAGTTGTCAAGGATTCAGTTCAACTGGGCTACCAGTTCCATATGGCTTTCATTAGTGCAATGTTCAGAACTGCATTAGCAAAACCCTGCAAGATAGAACACAGGAAGTTCCGCACCGACATGCAGAAGAACTTCTTCACGGTGAGGGTGACGGAGCACTGGAACAGGCTGCCTACAGAGGTTGTGGAGTCTCCTTCTCTGGAGATATTCAAGGCCCATCTGGACGCCTACCTGGGCAGCCTGCTCTGAGGAACCTGCTTTGGCAGGGGGGTTGGACCCGGTGATCTCTGGAGGTCCCTTCCAACCCCTACAGTTCTGTGATTCTGTGATTCTGTGAAACCTGTGCTTTTGAATGACAAAGCAGCCTGAAGAGAGCTCTGTGCTAGGGTGGCCAGGTGTACCCATGACCTGCTCTAATTCACATACATATTCTGGAAGCTGCTGCAACGTGTGGTGCATATGTACTCTCACTTCTTCAGTTAAAGTTGTTCAGTGCTTCTCATTGTAAATAAGATGCAGTTCTAACTTCATTAGACTGCAGTTTGTCTCTGTCACTTGTCTCAGTCTGCATTTTTTTCTTTCCTGAAAACAATGGTAAATTTTTCTAAGTAATAAATGATGAAAGAACATATTGGTTTGACCACATCAGTAACAAAATATCCAATTCTTATTCTGTGTACTGAGAAGACCTAAAATCTCTTTGCTTTGGACTCAGGAGACGATGATTGCTGGGAAGCAGAGGGATTTGGATTCAGAAGTCTGTTTTGTGATTTCTAAAAAGAGACATTAAAACCTTCTGGGGAAAACAGAAAAACCAACCAACCAACCAACCAACCAAAAAACACAAACAAACAAACAAAAAAAAACAGGTTGAGAAGCAGATCTCAACAGAGACTTGTGAGAGAGTCTCAGCTGTTCAGAAAATGAAGCTGAAGTGAATATGCCCCACTCTGGAAATGCTGGTCTCAAGCAGACATTTGTACTGCCCCTGAATAGCAGGTTTCCCTTTGAGCCCTTCTTAGCTTATTTGATTTCTCAAAGGGTTGGATGGAGTCTGTCTAGAATGGAAAGTCCATCCCTTTCATCAAAGGGGAGACTTAACTCGCCAAATGACCAGCAATTAGAAAATAAAAACAGGATAAGGTGGTGATTCTTAAAATTGCATCACATCAGAAAGAGGGTCTGAACTGAGGTGCCCAGAGAACAGCAGCTTAACCCTGTAGGCATCTCAGGTAGCACTCAGGAGAGTTGCAGCTGCATACCCAATGTAAGTGTGAATAGAAGTAGGTCCCATCCCAGGGTACCCATCAGAAACATGTTTGGGTCTGATGGATGGTGATGCTAGGCACCATCAGGAAGATCCCAATGGTGGCAGCTGACATGGCCACAAAGAAGGTAATACCCGTGAGGAAAGAACAGTAGCTTGTAACTCCCTCCTTCCCTCCATCCCCAACAAATCAATGATCTATTTAAAAAGATTTGTTTTCTTTCATTAGTATTTCTTTTCCTCAGGGATCTTAAACATCTGGAATGATTCTCCTCTTATCTCCTCTCTTACCCTAAATCTCAGAAACTTTCTTTGATCTCTGTTGGTGAACCCTGTTTTGCAACTAGTTATGAGAATTTGATGACTAAAAAGGTATTAACTTTTTTTTTTTTTTTTTTTTTTTTTTGTCCTTTCACATAGCTCCCAAGGCAATGGCTGATGCAGAAATTTCAAGTGACAAGCACTGATGTATTAATACTAAAGAAAGTTCCAGTGTAATTTGTGAACTACAGTGTCCTGCCTCTCTTCCCTGTTCCCCTTTTATGGATAAATTTGAGGAATCATCATGCCTGTAAGGAATAATCCATCTCCCAGCCTACCTACCTACCCCTCTTTTTCTCTGGTGGGCAATAAAAAGGACTGCGCAGCTAACATAACAGCAAACTGCTCGTATTATATATCATCTCCATTTTCACTATATCTAAACTTCCAGGGCAGGATCTGTTTCTTAAGATTGCTGTTTGCTCAAAAACCTAACATTGTTTTGAGGCTCTGCTGGCCCCAAAGCACAATGTAATATACACAGCAAGATTATTTGGGAAAACAGAAAGATCGCTGTGATGCTGGAGAATTTTTTCCTGTTCAAAGAGAGCTGGTCAACACACCAGCTTCTGTAAGTGTGCTGCATGGAGGAATAGGAGAAAATACATTGAGAGAGGACATCTGTGTGTGGAGGGCAGCAACCAGCCTGCTCTGCAGGGACCAGGGCTTGGAGGAAGTGAGCTGCAGTCGAGGGAAGGTGTCTGTCGTGAGGAGGCTGAATGCTGTGGAGGATCCAGAGGCAAGTTCACAACCATCCTTGTGAGGGACAAGCTCATCCTGGCCTAATCTGTGTGTCCATGATGAATGACAGTAGTTGCAGAAAACCAAGCCTTTCTTGATTTGGTGACCACTTGCCGTCTTCCAGCAGCAAGGGAGGGCTGGAACTGCCAGGGAACTGGGCCAGCCTGTATCTTCCAGTGACTGCAGCCTTTGGGCATGGGTTGAAACCTCAGGACACTAATAAATGCTTTTGCCGAGGCAGGCTACTAGCTAAGCTGTCAAAGGCTGATTTCAGAGAAAGAAGGATCCACGTAGAAGGGAAGCCCATCCATTCCCCTTGTCCCCACCTCATAGAGAAGCTGGGTGAGGATACACTTTTGGAGAGCAAGCAGCTGTGTTACGCCTCGCAGAGGGCTCCTCCACAAGAAGGTTGGGCAGGATCCTGCCAGAGAATCACCTGCAGGTCTGGGTATGGGGCTGAGGCTTGGAGAAAGATCAAGAAAAAAAATTAATATCAAGACTCATACTTCCTGCAAGGAAACCTAGTAAAGGTCTGTCTTGTGCTTCCGTGGAAGTTCCTGTTAACAAATAGCAGCTCTTTGATACACTGCTTCTCTGTCAGACTACAAATGAGGCAACTGGGAATTTACAACAATATCAATCTCAAAAGCAAGAGAGAGCATAGGGAGAGATAGTGCCATAAAAAGGATTGCTTGTTTACTCCTTTTCTTCCAAATATCATTAATGTTCTGAATTTTTGTCTTAAGAGCTGCTGCTTGATGATCTCCTGACCTAACCCAGCTGGAACCGGTGTATAAAACTTAGATTTCCATCTGGTTACTCTCTCTCTCTTTTTTTTTTTTTTTTTTTTTTTTTTTTTTTTCCTATCTCTCTCTCTCTCCATCTTCACTGCTTGAAAGTTTCCAAAAGGCCACAAACCTATTTATGTATTTGATTCTGACTTTTCCCTACTGTGCTTCAATTTTTGCTTCCCCTGCCAATTTTATTCTCTTCTGTTTCACTTTTTTTTTTATTATTATTTTTATTTTTTCCTCTCACTTATTTTATGTTATCTGCTGTGGTGCTATTAAAGCTAACACTGGTTCTCTCCCATTTGCTGATCTCTAGTTGCCAGTTTTGGAGAGCTGATTGTTAAGAATAAAAGGATTTATTCAAAAGAATTAAAAGGATCACTTTGTGATTTGTCATTGGTGTGAAGCAATAGCCACCCCATTGTTCACAGAACTGTATTTTTATATTATTGGTAAATACATTCACTATGTCATGTTCCTCGAGTAGTTCTTATTCACCTGGTTACTGTTAGATAAATATAGACCAGTTAAATTCCCACTACTTAATTAGGTGTTTCCCTCTGAAATTAACGTTTTCATAAGGATTAGCATACAGTTGCAGAACTGCAACAAATAAAATGTAAATTGTGTAGTCTTGATTGTTGAGTAAGCACACATCTCAACTAGCCCAACCTCTCACACTTTCTTAATCTGTTTATAGTCTCATGATCTTCTTGTGAAGTGCATCAGTCTCACTGCACAACTCAAAACACAATCCTTAAATGTGTTGTCTCCTTAAGCCCTTACATTTGCATACCTCTGTGTGAGCTTTTGGCTGTGTTTCATAGAATCACAGAACCATTAATGTTGGAAAAGCCCTCCAAGATCATCTGGTCCAACCATCCCCTACCACCAATGTCACCCACTAACCCATGTCCCTAAGCACCACGTCCAACCTCTCCTTGAACACCCCCAGGGACGGTGACTCCACCACCTCCCTGGGCAATCCATCCCAGTGCCTGACTGCTCTTTCTGAGAAGAAATGTCTCCTCATTTCCAACCTGAACCTCCCCTAGCACAACTTGAGGCCATTCCCTCTAGTTCTATCACTAGTTACCTGTGAGAAGAGGCTGACCCCCAGCTCCCCACACCTTCCTTTCAGGCAGTTGTAGAGAGCAGTAAGGTCTGCCCTGAGCCTCCTCTGCTCCAGACACAACACCCCCAGTTCCCTCAGCCGCTCCTCACAGGACTTGTGCTCCAGGCCCTTCACCAGCTTCGTAGCCCTGCTCTGGAAATGCTCCAGGGCCTCCACATCCTTCTCGTAGCACGGATTTCCTCACCCTTAGGATAAGTAGTTTCCTTGGTATGTATTCAGGATACCTACGCTATTGATTAGCAGTAGGTGCATGCTGTTTCTGTGTTAACTGCACAGTTAGAGTCACCTAAATGTGTCATTGTCAGAGCTGGAAGCTGCATGTATCCGAAATTGCATTGCTAATTTCTTTGAGTGAGACTGAATACTAAATCATCTTTATTACCGCATATATTTCAAGTTAGCATATTAATAAATAAAATGCATATTGCTTTATTTCTCCACTGACAATACCATATGTTGCTTTCTGTAAGCCAGGACCTCACATTTATGTCTGTATTACGAGGCTGTGCCTCTCAGGGACCTAATTGTTTTCCGTAGTAAATGCTTTAGTACAGGCAACATGCCCAGTTGCCCACACTGAGGTGGGTTTTCACACCATCTGCTTTAAGCATGTAAGCAGAAATGACGAGGCAGGAGCTATACAGCTCCTACATGGTCAGCAGAGAGGGTCTTTGACCCTGCTAAATGAAACAGTTTACCCCAGCCTCCATTTTGGAGCAAACCACTCAGACCTGACACAAAACCTGGGAATGGCTGGGGATGGGTTTCTCCAGGGACCACCCCTGCAAGCAGCGGGAACGTGACTGCAGCAGTTGTGGTTCTCTGCCTCGCACAGTCCTCCAGCATGGGCTCCTCGTGCCACAGACACCCGTGGTGCTCAACAACCACCACTTGTGTGGAAAGAAAAGCTGCCTTCTTACCCAGGGCACTCCTACACTCCTTCAGATCAATGTCCTAGAGATAACATATACCCTAGTGGCCAGGTGTATAACTTGCAGCTGTAGAGGGAGGCAGGTGTGCAATTTTCCCATAATTAATGAAAACAGACCACTACCTTTGAAGGACTCGAGGAGACCCTGTGTGTTCTACTCCCACCCCCCTTCTTTCACGTAGAGCACCAGGCCAGAGGTGCCTCCTCGATGTGTCTGTGGGCACCTGGTAGGGCCAGACTGTAAGCAAGAGTCCCCACCGAGCTCAGAGAGGCTTTTTGAAAATCAGTGGTGTCATTTTGCAGTGAATATCAGAGACTGTTCAACACTTCCTACTGACAGCATTAACCTTCCCATGAGATTAGCATATAAGCAATATCGGTTGCTTTGAAGGGGTCAAGAATCACCAGTAATGTGATTTTCATGAGTGGTTAAATTCATGTTTAAAATTATCACTGTGGCAGGTGTGATGTTTGTCAGGGAATTTGTTAAAATTTCTAGAGGGAGTTCCATAAAACATTTCGCAGAGGACCTACTTAAAAAGTGCAGCAGATTTTAATGCCGCCAGTCTAACAAATTAGTCCAACAGATTAAAAAAGATGCCTATCTACAGGGGTGAAAGGAGGACTTTTGAAGTGCAGACACAGAAAGAAATAAGCAAGGAGGCAGATAAAAGTCTCAGCTTGCTGCTGTTCCAGCCTGTTTCCCCACCATGGAAAGTGCTGGCTTTCATCTTTCATGTGCCGGGATGATGTTCTGGCTCCTATCAGTCCATTTTAAGCACTCTACGCGTGTACTTTGCCTTTGCGCAAGGAATACATGTGGTCCAATTTCCTTTTCAAACTTGCTTATCCCCCATTGTACAGTTCCGTCAAAAAAAAAAACACCAAACAAGTTTTGACTGATTCGCCATCTGTCAGATCCAGAGGGTATGACCAACTCACTGAGTCAGTAACTGAATCCCTCCCAGCCTGTTTTCCATTTCATTTGCAAACCTCGGATACAGCAGGTTCTGTACAGTGTTCTGCTCAGCGGTAATGTTGTGTCAGGGCTGACAGCAGAGACAGCTCTTAACCTGCTGCTTAAAAAATACGGTTCCCACTTCGTGGGACTCTAATTTGAAGCTTAGATTTTACTTTGATGGGGTGGGCAGTGAACTCGTACTGGGTCAGCCGCTATTTTCTAGGAATGCAGAATGACGTGGAGTGATCCATAAGCCTAAAAGCCTTTCCAATTTATTTTTTGGTTTTATTTCATTAAATGATGGACAACTGATGTGCTGGTCTGACATAATCTGTGGGAGGATTTGGTTTAGAAGTACTGTCTACCTTTTAGAGAAATAGGTTCTCAGAAATCAAATTTGTTCAGTGAACAACAGAATCAAGGGCTTTTTACTAAAATTGACGTTTTTGCATGTGGTTCTCTTCTTCTCACCTGTGTCTTTCCTGTACACTAGGTGACATAGATGATCATCTTCAAACAAGAGCTGGTTGCTGTATGATCCCAAGAACCAGTGTGTGTTGAGAGATGACCTGCTGTTCTTCTGGGCCCATCTGCAGCTCTTGAAGAGGTTTCTCTTTGGCAGACAGACAAACCATCTGTGTTGACATGTATTAGTTTGAAGACATGGTGTATCCAGGGCAGGATTTTGGTATTTTGTGGGTACCAAGTCCTTGATTTTTATGTTGCCAGGTGTAGTAACTACGTAGCTACAACTTCTGGAGGGTAATAATGACTTGATAAGGACGGTAAGCCATCATTTCAAGTACATGAATGTAAAAAATCCCAAATTGTACAATAGTAAAAGACTCCCTCCCACTCCATTTTGCACTGCCACTGGCTTTCAGCATATGTGGGGCTGTTTTATGAGGCAGTGCATGCAAGTGGGCTGGCCACATCTCACCCTGGGAAGCCTGCAGGGAGCTTAGTGCACAGCCATCAGTGCACCACGGCTGCAGACCCACGCAGGGCACACTTGGGTTTAGCGGCACTTACACATGTTGCTGCTGACTATCAGAGGCTGTTTCAGTCAGATCTTGCTAGTTCTTTCTTTTGACAGCCAAAGGCAGAAAGGAACTGTTCTCCTGCCAAAAATCCCGTCCCCACTCTACAGCATGAAAAAGCTGGAGATCTTAAAAATAGACAGAAAAAATTAACTTCAGAAAACACGTGTTTCTTACAATTGCGTTTTCAATGGGTCTGAAGTGGGTTTGCTGGGATTTATATATTTAGCATGAAAGAGAGAGCAATTATGCAAAATATGAGCTCAAATGATTACTTTGGTGAAGTTATATGGAATTAAAAAAGCTCATGGTGTGAAGTCTTCGGCAGCCATAGCTCCAGTGCTGCCAGCTCTGCCTATCAGGCAAGGAACGTGTCATCCCACAGTTTTGTCAGCTTCGGTCTGCAGTCACCATCCAGTGCTAATACCGCAACACCTCTCCCTTGCTAAGCAAATTATGAATGATGTCAGTAGGTTCCTTACTAATAACTTCTGATTTTGCTTTAATTTTGAAAGGATTTTACAGAGAATGTCTATAGTGTTGCCCCAGATTCAGATAACCAAGAATCTGAACAAAGATTCAGATAAGCAAGGTAGAAGGTAAATAATTGGCCTAATAATTGGCCTAACATCACCCTGCACACCAGGACAGCCAGAAATTAAAGTCCAATGTAAAAGAGTCAAATGGAAGAGAATTTCTGCAAGCGAAGGGTGACTTTTCTTCAGCTATTGATGTTGGGACCAATCGGCCTCTGTATGCATAAAGGAGAACCCAAAGCAGGCACGAGAAGGATTACAAACTGTGTTTGTTTTCTTGAGAGGTAAGGGAGAGGTAGATTCAGGTAAGTGAACAAAATGAGTGTGTCACAATGGTGAAAATGGCTGGACAAGGAATGCTGTATGAGGATCAGAAAACTATTCTTCTTTCCAAAGAAACCAAACAACGTTGCAATAATAGGAGGATTTTGGAACAAATTAAGTTTTAGGGCAATACACAGTTCACTTCCGATTATATTTATTCTTAAGTTCCTATTTTCATTCTGTTTTTCTTTTTTAAACTACAGTTCTTCCTTACAGTCCCAACCCTATGTAACCAACACATATTCACAAACTCAACCAACTGATGTGGACCAGGATGAGGATTTGTGCCTTGTCAGAGGACCGACTTGTAAGAAGGTACCTAACTATGTTCCTTGGCACACCGGTAACGTATCATTCTGTGTTCAGAAGATTTCTGAACCTTGAGAACTACACACAATCATAGAAAATGTGTAAGAAAGGGTTTTGACATTACTAGCAGTGAACAAGAAAAGATCATTGCTTTCCCAGTGTTACAGACATTAGATAAACTGCTACTGTAAACAGTATTTGCTGATCTTTTTTTTGCATATTTAGCTAGGTGATTTCCCTCAGACCAATGCAGTGATGTCTCTAAACTTATGTAGCAACTCTACTCATAGCAAAATATTGTGAATATCAGAGGAGGTTTCCCATCACAGTTTAAGGCATCATAACCTAAAGAACAAGAAAGTAGTTTTGGAGCCCAAAAACTCAAGGAGCTGCACGCTGTATTGCTAAAGCTTGCATGAGACTAAAGACCACCTGCCTACCTCCACAGCATTGACTGAGATGGGAAGAATCCTTGGCTTGGGGATCTGCTCCCTATATCTTTTTTTTTTTTTTTTTTTTTTAATGCAATGGCTGCTTCATGTACAAAATATAACCAGCACTGAGAAGGCAGGACCTTCATCTGCCACGTAGTCAGATCATTTTCTATCATGCTGTCCACTTAGCTCCATGTTTCTTACATTCTTGCACAACAACCCAGTTTCTGTTAAGAACCCATCTTTTCCCCAGTTTAACCTACAGTCTTCTTGGGAGGTGTGAGAGACATTTAAATTCTCTTGGGATGAAGCAGATCTGTGATTCAGGTGTCCTGCTTCCTAGGTGAGGCTATCAACCATTAGGCTGTAAAATAAAAAAGAAAACCCTATAGCATCTCACTGTGCATCTTGGCTGGACTGAAATAGCCAGGAGATTTAGGCACTGATCCACCTGCTTTTGAATGCCAATAAACCCTGAGACAGCAGCTAACTCCCAGATATTCAGGCCTGGGGGAGTCCTGGGCCATGTATTATCAATATATAAGCAGTAAAATCCCGTAATTATTCCTGCTGTATGCTGAAATGGAAAAAGAATCATGTTGGGTTTATTAAAGTTGGACATGTTCTTTGACCTAGTTCACAACATGACCTTGCAAACAGTTGTGCAAACACACCTTGAAGGGAAGGGTAAACCGGTGCAGCAAGTCTTGAACAGTCTTACAATTAAACATTTAGTCTCCTGAAAGAATAACATGCCTAAAATCCACACAAATCCTCCTTTGGATCTGACCCCCGTGTCTTAGATTACTAATCACACCTATGACATTTTGCATTACGGTGAAATCATTCATAAGGCAGCTGTTATCACGAATTCCAGGTGCTATGGAGAGATGATCACAGCAATGAAAATCTACACACAAAACAAACAAATCCTCCCTCTTTCTCATGCAGTCACTCTTTAGTGTAGTGTATCCTGCAGCTGAACTTCTTTGTTTCGTTTCTTTAGGGAATACTTTTAAGAGATAAGCTTGACAGCATGACCTGAAGAGAAATATGTCTATTTTTGATTGTGTTGGGCCAGCCATGGAAAAAAAAAAGCCTTTTCTGTTATCTCTCTTGAGTCCCTATTGACTATAACGTACAGAATGCCTCCAGCTTCGGAGATGGCTGTTAAAAAGACAGGTTGTTTTTGTGACAGCCAGCTGTTGTGACAATATGCTGTGAGAGTATTCCTTCTAGCTGGCTAGGGATTACGTGTGAATATTTTCTGTTTAATGCACTGTGTCCCACATTTTATAGCTGGGCTTTCCATATACAAGTATTGAGTGCTGTGCTCCTTGGGTGAGTCGGGAGGTTTCTGGAACATTACAGATCTCTCCACTGGTGGCATTTTAGAAATGCAAGCCAGTCTGCTCCTGGAGAGCTCGCGGACCTGAGGGAATGACAGTTTTATTTAGCAGCACAGCTTTATTCCTGATGCTACAGCTTGGATGGGTTGCCTGGGTCTTGCTTGAGTGCTGGGCTGGGCCATAACAGGCCGAAAAGGAATAAGGAACGTTCTGTGCCAATTACACCATATTATCCAAATCTCGATTAAAGCATCAGAATGTTAACATTTAATTCTTACTTAGGTTTCTCAAACGTGGAAGCTGACCTATTGTATTTAAAAATCCCCTGCCACATCTGTCACTAACTGGATTTGCTACATAGACAGCTGTTAGTATCTTGTGTTTAGTAGCCAGAGCTCACTGTTGTATTCAGTCAGTGTTACCTGGAGCACAGAGTACCAGCCTTTCACAGCTTGCTTTGAGGCAGAGGCAAAGCTCCAACAAGGCTGTGTGCAGCAGGCCCTGTAGGACTCTGCTCCCCAGCTCAGTTTGTAACTGATGTGGCTGTGACTAAGTACTGCTCACAAGGTGTGGGCATAGAAGGGCTGGTTAATTACCAAAACTTTCCACCTATGGGCCGCACTCATTATGAGGACCTTTGCAGAAGACAGTTGAGTCCGTAGGAAAATTGTGTTTATTTCAGTACGTGCCGTTAGACCAGGCCTCAAGAACGAAGCCCAACTGGTGATATTCCGGCATGACTTTTGTCAGGAAGGTTTGCTTTACACCTAGGAGGCTCCGTCATGGATATTGGCCAGCAAAGGCTCCAGTTTCCTCTGAAGGCAACACGCACTTAGATTTCTTGTACTCTCCACCAGGAGGCACAGTTTTCCTACCAAACCACTGGAAAAAAAAAAAAAAAAAAAAAAAAAAAAAAGTGTTATTCCACTGTATTCCGTCTGATTTAATCCTGGTGTACTGGTGAGAACCTCAAATAAAAACGCTTAAAGATGGCATTACCGAACCGCTTTCCTTTTGAGAATAAACATGAAAAAATCCCCAACGTTTTAAGTTTTTTTTTCTTCCTCTTTTATGTTAACAAATCTATTCCTCTTTGACATCAAAGATTGGCCTAG